>NW_026117133.1:0-17572 GCF_001640805.2 Lates calcarifer | reverse complement strand
GGGGTCTCTGTGTGTGTGTGTCTGTGTGTGTGTGTTTGAGGGGGGAGGGGAAGAGGAGTTGATTGAGTCTGTGAGAAGCTGCCACAGGGAGGTTACAGTCAGGAGAGCCAAGAGCTGTCACAGATGATGAGCTCTGAAAAATATTATCACAGAAAATAATTAGCATAAAAGCTTTTATTTTAAATTTGTTGCAACAAATTCAGGTTTCTTACAGCATTTTCCTTATTGAAAACTAAATTCTACCTGAAATGTATCAATAAAAATCTTCTTTTGCAGTTAATGTCACCAGTTTATAGTTTAGTTTTAATAGCATTCCCTGTCACTGATGTGCCTTTAATTATCGGTTCTATCAGGGATCATTTATGTGTTTATCTTACGGGGGTGAGCCACCTCACAGGTTGGTTATATTACCTGTTGACCTCAGCTCAGTGAGCTAAGACAATGTTTAATGCAGTGTTTTTTCTGATATGAAAATGGATATTATTCAGCACATCTAACCTCAGCAGGCCCCTCTTCAGAAACTCATATCTGCAGATGTCAAAGCTGGCTCAAACGTTGTCCACAGTCTCATGACATGTTTAACACGAAGCACAGCACGCTGGTTAAGCTCATGGCAAACTGTTACTAACAGCTAAAATGAAAGCTTGTCTGTATGTAGTCTAACTGGTTAGTTTGTCACTAATCTCCAAATTTTGCAAATTGCTATAAACTTCACTCTCTTAAACCAGTAACAGTCTGAGCTGGACTGATAGGGGTCTGTATGGATAAAGATAAAATCCTAATGATACCCATCCCTACAGCTGGTTAGTGGCTTCGCCCTGACTTTAGGCAGATGAGATATTCACTGTTCAAATAACTTCATTATAAGCCTTGTTTAAGCATAAATGATTTATATATGCACCCAATAACAGAACTTGCAAAAAAATGCTTTTGCTCAAAGCTCAAAGCTTGTAAACTCAAGTTAAAACTGAGTTTTATCTCCTTTTGGGAGGGGGTATCTGTGTGTGTGTGTGTGTGTTTGTGTTTGTGTTTGTGTTTGAGGGGGGAGGGGAAGAGGAGTTGATTGAGTCTGTGAGAAGCTGCCACAGAGAGGTTACAGTCAGGAGAGCCAAGAGCTGTCACAGATGATGAGCTCTGAAAAATATTATCACAGAAAATAATTAGCGTAAAAGCTTTTATTTTAAATTTTTACATCTCGGAAGTGTGAACTGTTACGCCAGCGTGTGCCCTGCGACCTGCGTTGACCCCGCGGTTGCCGGGGTCCCGCGGTCGCCGCTCCCCCGACGGGCGCCGGGTGCGAGGGCCCGTTCAACGCTGCTCGCAGCTTTAATTCTACTTAAAATTATACTCTAATTTTACCTTGCAGAACACAGGAGCTGCAGGAATTCCACTGCTGTGACAAGTTAGTGTTTTTTGTGTTATTGTGTGACTTTCAGTGATGGAAAAAGTATTCAGATCATTGACATCAGTGAACGTAGCACATCAATTATTTATGCCCAATGAGTCCCAGGTTGAAAAATGACCAGAGTTATCCTTTAAAGCAGACCTGGGCATTGCAGAGCCCGCAGGCCACATCCGGCCCCTTGGCTGCCCTTGGCCTGCCCGCGTAAGGTCAATGGGAAATCAGTAATCAAACATAAATAAATGTATATCACGCACACAATATGACTACATCGCTCAATATTTATTTTGTACGTCCGCTCATGAGCGTGTGCGTCTGAGCGTGCACACGAACACACCGCACCTCTTAGCTAACAGACGTTTATGTCTCCTCATGCTAGAAAAAGAAAGGGTGATACAGAATGTAGAGTTTTTGTCAAGACAAGGACTTCTAAGTATTTATTTACTAAGGTCAAAGTTAAAGGTAAATTCTTGGTTTGCAAAGGACAGATTGCTGTGTTTTACAATTTGAGGCACCATTACGAGACTAAACACGCCGAGAAATACAAGAACTTTGCCGATGCAGAGCGGGCACAGACATCTGAAGCTTTGCTAGATAAGCTGCAAACACAACAAGGACTTTTTTACCAAGAGTTACACATCCTGAGATGTCAGTCTGATTCACTACTGGCAGAGCACTTGAAGTCAGTATCACTGATGGATTTTTATTCTTCCCTCAAAGAGGAGAACTTTCCACACATGAGGAGACATGTTCAGAAGATGTTGGTTCTCTTTGGATCTACCTACATGTGAACAAACATTCTCAGTGATTAAGTAGCCGCTAAACAAAACCATACAATTTACTAGAGAGATGTAATTCATATTGAACAAAACTGAGTTCATCCTATTGTTCCGGCCCTCCACGCTTGTCTCAGTGGCAAAAATTAATTGCCCACCTCTGCTTTAAAGGGTTCAGGGAGCTGAATACGTTTCTGGATTTAATCTCTTTGGTGTTTTAACTGCTGCAAATAAAGGAGAAAATTCTACATAATAAGACAGTGAATTTAAATATTCAGCCAAGGACAATAGCAAGTACAGTTTTTTTTAACATAAGTACTAAGTGTTTTCAGCTTTTGAATAAAAAACAGACAGCAACTCACAGATAAGAAATCCTCAAAGCCATAAATAGTTTATCATATGAGACAGGAAACAAAGTCATTTGCAGCACACCTTAATTCAAACCATAGTCATTTGGTCAATGGTACTAATGTTAAACTTGGATGAGCACAAAAAAACACTATCAAAAGGTTCCATCCCTGAAAGGCACAGAGCAGCATGCTTCCTCTGGCCTCAGAAACAGGAGTCCCACTATTTTCTCCACATGTAATAAACAATGACTGTCTGATTTTGTCCATTTTTCCATTCAAGCCATCTCAGAGGCAGCTAAATAAAATGGAATTCATCCAGCATTTCTAATGGAAAACCCCGAATCAATAGACATCTCATTATGAAACCGCCAGAGGCCTTGAGTTCCCAGCTGTGGATGGAGGGCCTATCCAAATAACCCTGGGCAAATTGCTTGCTTTTCTGCAGCACAGCTGTTAACTTTTTTTTTGGAGGGGGGGGGGAGAATACTGATAGACATAAAGGCATGGATAAAAAGAATGTGTGCTTTACAGGTGTGTGTGCTGAGAGTGAATCCAATAATGTGTGCGTATGTGTGTATACTATGGGTGTCCATATGGGAAAGGAAGTTTAAAAAAAACTGGGAAGAAGGAAGAAATCTGGATTTGTTAGCTCCTCTGGTCTTCGTTATTATTTAGGAAATAAATTTTGTTAACCTTTGTGGACCTCCAAACCTAAAAAGTCAAAGAATAAAAACTAAACAATAAAGTCCAAATGTTATAATCCCACTGTAAACCACTGGAACAAACCACAAAAAAAATGCAGGCCACTGAGCTGACCCTAATTAACTTTATCATCTTATGGGCCTGAAATATAACACATTCATTAAAGAGCAGTGGAGGTGCTGGTGTGGATTTTGCTACCTTTGGAAAGAGCCAGACTAGCTGTTTCTCCATGTTTCCAGCTGTGCTAAATTAAACTAGCCGGAGACAGCTTTATATTTACTTTACAGATATGTAAATGTAAAGTAAGTTCTCATCTAACTTTCAGTAAGAGAGCAAATAGCAGCAACAATCTTTGGCCACTTCTTCAGATGCTCCTCCAATCTCTTAATAGCATAAGGAACATGTATGATCAGATTGTCCTGTTTAAGGTGTGACACGCCGTGTTCCCACATCATCTGTTTCTCAATCAATCTCAAAGAGAGACAAAGAATTATACCTGTAGCATGCATCTAACTGTCACAGATGCTAGTTGAGTGAAGAGAATAACTGGAAGTCATGCCTGTAATTCACACCAGCCATCGTGGGACTAGGAATAAGGCAGATAAACAAGCACGAAGACCCTAAGACAACAGTGGCTTATTCAGAATGTTGCTGCAAGAGTTCCAACAGGAACTTAAATCTGAAATCTTTACACCGGCCTCAAGCCTCAGACCAAAACACACACTTGACATGCTTGAAAGGATATAAACCTAATTGGTCCCTTAGATGTTTAGGAGGCAGTCAGCTGGCGCAGCCGCACTGAGCTACGCTGCGCACAGATGGAACCAGCTTCCTGACAATGATGATAATGACTCAGTGATGGTCCCTACTGCCTCTCATTTTATTTCTTGTTTAATACTTATATTGATTGCGTTTTCCCCTCACTGTGTTGTTGAAATGTTGTTCTAATCCATTAATTTACCATATGCACATCACTTTGTTTTGCAACTCATGTGATGTGTCCAAGTTACAAATCAGTGTGACCAAAACAGTGACAACCTTAAAGAAAAAGGATATACTGTCATTTCATAAAGATAGGATGTATGAATAAATATAATAAATATACATAAGAAGTGATTATGTTGAATCTCTCATGATAAACTTGATTGTGCAAAGATTAAATTTGCTACTGCCAGCATGTTTTGCTGGACATTACAGTAAATGCAAAATAACAGAATGATTTTTCTCTTCCTGCTTATTATCTTGACCGGTGACTCTGCAGGAGAACAGATTTTTCTTGTTAAAAACTAGGCCACCCTGTAGACAGTGATTAAGATGGTCATCACATACCCCATCTTCCCCACAAGACTAAATAGAATCCTTACTTGAATTGTTGAGGCTGTGTAAGATCACAGTAGGTGCTCCAGGACCTAAAAGAAAGGAAAAAAAAAAGAAAGGCTTGTAAGTAATTCAAACTCTAGCTTGTTTTTGTATAATTCCAATCGAAGGATTTAAGTATATATGCTGTGTGCACATACATTTACCAATTAGCAAGTGAAATCTATGCTGTCGTTCAAATCAAAACAATGTGTGACAGATAGCTCCTCTACAGCAGTTAAACAAAAGTGAAGTGTAGGCTGCCACCTTGTTTCCTCAATTTTGCTTGTCACCTTCCCAAACATTCCTGTATCAATTAGGGGTTATAGATCACTCGCAATGCCTTCCTAATAGCTTCAGTTACAGATGAATCACTCCCTTGGTAGCTGCAGAACTGCTCGACAATCACATTCCTCCTGCTCAACTGTTTTTGCGCTAAAACACAAACTGCAGTTCTTACTTTCATCTTTTGTTGGATAGGTTGTATTAGCTTTGACCTTCACTTTCTTGTGTCACACAATGAAATGGTTTCATTATGTGCATGTACCTGCTTGAAAACACAAAATCAATTTGAAGAATTTCATGAGTGGAATTAAAAGGCTTGTGTAGACTCTTGATGAAAACAGGTGTCAGGACAAGCTTGTCAGGGTTACATGAACTTGGCCCTCAGAAGACAATAACCTCTCACCATTATTTTTATTGCTTTTGGGAAAGGGGATAGTATTATTGCCCGATAAATCACCTCGCCAAGGCCCCAAATGCTTCTGAGCATTAAGTGATCTCATCTGCTAAAAATAAATTGAAATCACAAACAATGTGAAAAGTTACCCTCTATTAAATAAGCTACCTAATAATGCTAAAACTAATCATACACAATAGAGTGTCTAATTGTTTTCATTTTATGCCTCTCATTTGGAACTGATGAGAGATAAATTTAACACTGAATAGATGGAGGGTGACAGATTATAATGGGCAAAGCCTGACATCTGCCAGATGATGTTTGCTTGGAAGAAAATGGCTGACTTAATTAGGAAAATCAAAAAAAAAAAAAAAACATCTCAGTTCCAAAGGGTGGATTTGAAACTGTTACCTGCTATTATCTGCAGCTGTCTTGTCATATAATTAAAAGTTGAGGTTATTTAAGCACAGTGCACTTCAATATGTTCAGATTAGCACATTGTATTATCTTAATGGATCTCATGAAGAAAACCTGAGTGACTTAGACTTTGTGTCACATAAGTGTCACAAATTTGGAATTCATATTCTTTTACTCCACAAACTGAGAGACAATACAATACAGTATGGTAAACAACTACAGTACAGTCATATTGGAATTACATTAGTCCAAATTAGAAAAGATGATTACTCAAAAGAGTTTTAAACCTTTCCCTTTACAGAGTTAGCAGTGCCCCATTATCACACAGGCTATTTCAAGGGCAGAAATCATATGAGAAATACTCCTTACTCTTCCTGTAAAATGTTAACATATTTCTAATGGCGGAATGAATAGGACATATTTGTCCATAAGTGATGTAGGCTGACTTGCTATCCCCTTGCATCATAAAAAGCTGCATATCACTCTGTTAGCTTGTTGGTTGTTAACAGCAAACAGAGCACAAACATGGGTTTGTGTCTCAAATGGGGGGGGGGGGGGACAAAACAAAAAAAACAACTTTTCTCAAACTTTACAAAAAGTAAGGTCTAATATATAAATTTTTACTCGGGTGAGGACAGTGTTTGTGGTGGCGGACCATTGTCTACCATTGTATGGCGGCTGGTCTCCCGCACTAAATTGTTATAGTTTTCTAAATCACACCAAATCAGCAAAATCCTTGAGCAATTCTATAAAAATCATTCTTATAATTATATCCTACCCTATTACTCCATTTCACTTGGAAATATGTCACATTATGGAAGCTGAAGACACCATTTGACTGGGAATTTAACAACAGATACTGGAAGAGCCTTAAAGTTGGACAGCAGATGGCCTACCTTTACAGTGGAGGATGATGTGCTGGTTTGTGGGGCTGATGTCAGCATCAAAATACAGGCAGTGAGCTTTATTTAGCTCGCATGTTAAACACCGTCGTGGGAACAGACCCACAGTTTTAACACTGAGGAGAGAAGAAAATAAATTATGGTAAAAAAAACAAAAACAAAAGTATGTTGTCACAGCCTGACACAGGTTAAAGCTATTTAATTTAATGTAACAATCAACATTGTAAAAAAAAAAAAAATTATCACTATGAAGTAAATATTGATTATACAGCATAATGGCTATAGCATGATTACACCACTATAGAATTAATTTCTGATAATCATTAACAAATAAACCATTATGTGTATACTGTATTTACTTTTAATAATGTGGTTGTTTTCATAAACAAACAGAACAGACATAATATGAATAGCAGTTTATTAAGAATGTTTTGTGAGGGATTTGCAAAGATGGTAAGATAAATTATGACAAATGTCAATAAGTAATTTAATTAAATTAAAATAGTATTTGACTGCATATTGGAAACACTGTAGCACAACAGCTGTCAACACTTATTGCTGTATAATAACTAAGTGCGAAAGAAACCTGAACAGTTGCCGTCTTCGTGGTGAACCTTCTGTGCTGAGAAAATAACTGTCAAAAGAACAGAAAAACAATCAGGCTAAACTGGCATGCTAAATTAAATAAATCAAACATCAACAAGACTTTGTTTTCTTAGTTAGAGTTTTAGATTTAATAGAAAATGTGCTGCACTTTATAAGAAATGTTGTGTCTTAAGCAGGTTGAACTTACAGGTTGTCAGTGTTCTCATCATAGGCAATGATCTTGGTCACCTCCCAGTTTCCTGATGTCAGATGGCGGACTTCATTCTGATCAGCTCTGAACTGAGAGAAACAAAAAAACATGAGGATGGATTGTTTATTACAATGTAAGTAAGCTCCATCAAATAAATCTCTTTTGCTCCTTTATGTGCAGGTCTCAGCTGTATGTTGTGTATTTGAGACAGTTTTTATCAACAACAGCATTGGTTATTTGATCAAAGGCTTAGGTCTATTTATGTATAATGACTTAAATTATGTGTACGGTTTCTGTATATTGTCAGAAGGTCTGGAAGGAGTAATAGAAGGGACCCAAGTGCAGACAGAAGGCAGGCAGATGCAGAAATAGACAACAGTCAGCTTGGGAAAACTGGCAGAAAAATTAACAGAAGAATAACAAAGTACACAGCTCACATCCTGACAAGCTAACAACACAGACAGGATATATCTTCTAAATATCTAAAAGTTGCATCTCTAGTGAGAGACTTATGCAGCCAAGAGTCCTGCTCATACCAACGCTCTCTGAGGAGCGAACGGACCTTGACACAGCACATGTTGGCTAACACTGCTTGCAGTACTGCCAGTCGTGGGAAGCACTGGAGGAGCTACTGTAACATAGTGTAACACTGTGTCTACAGAGGAGCAGCACATTAGCAGAGCTGCAGCAGCGGCTACAGTGCTCTGATGCTCTGTGTCTACATGGGGGGGTGTATAAATATGCTCTTGGTCAGGTTTATTGGTGTATAACATGAGTAAAATGCACGTTACTATGCAACCTGGACTGATGAAAATAGGAGCGTGAAATACATAGCTTATGCACTTTCTGTGTAGACACGCTGGTGGTGCTAACAGGTGGTCTCCCTGCGCTGCTAACTCTCTCCCTCTATGCCTCCCTCCACTTTCTCATTTAATTAGTTTCTGGTTCCTCCTCTGAGGTTGTCTGATGATGAAACAGAGCATTTTTATCAGGCTGCTAGCATAGCAAAGCAAGCATTGTTTGCTATAGTGACACAATTTACTTAAATAAACCTTGTTGCCCAGGCAAATTTGGTCCATAGAGAGTTGCTATGGCAATTGGGTGGGACTTGAATTGTTGCTATTATCTGTCAAAAGCAAAAGCATTGTACTGCACAAAAGTACTGTGACATTCATACACAGCCACAAAACCTGTAGGGCGCTCATGCTGAATGGATGGGTCAGCAATGGCTGTGACTAGGGATGTCACTCAGTGATGAATTATCAGTAAAAATTCAAGTGATTAAAAATATACTAACAAACAATGCAGAAGGCAGGGATGTGCAGTGTAACTGTCAGAAAATGTACTGTAGTTTGTTGTGGTATCTCGACATCTGTCTCATCTGAGCAGGTGTTACTAGCAGATGCACTGACATTAGGTACGATGAATAACACACAATCACTTCCATCACATAGATAAGGGATGCGTATGTAAAATCCATGTCGACTGTGGAGAGATTGGGGTAACCTGTTTCGTGTTTATTTGATAACATTACAAGTACATGTTGAAGGCTACAGCCTGTTTGACAAAGAAAAAAATGTATCGGACTTTGTTTTAGCTGTTAGATCCACTCACTTAGTGCTTAATTGGGAACAGCTGTATTTGTGAAATTATCCACTGCAGTGCGTAAATTCATGCAGATGATCGTTAGCGCCGGTCGGGCTGGGATTTTCAGAAAAGCATGTCAGAATGTCTGTGGAGATTCTCAGTCATCCAAGTCATGGTTATCCAATGTTGTATCAAAGGCAACTGGACTTCTGTTCTGAAGAACTGAACTACAGAAGTCTCTTGGATGAGCAAAACCTCTTCAGGTATCTACAACCAAGTCCAGTTGTCCTTGCTTTAACCCTTACATACTGTTCATATTTTATACCGTCACAGTAGTCCGAGTCAATTTTGACCTAGGCCAAAAATGACCTCATAATAAGTCCCTGAACCAAAATTTGAACTACAGATCTATTTAGAATGTATAAACAAACAAATAAACAAATCTGACAGCAATAAATGGAAGATTAATCCTTAAATAATGTTTCAGAGAGGTTAGGTTTTACAACACTCGTTTTTGGAGAAAAACATCCTCTATCACACAATATCAGGTCCTGTTTTACCCAAGACATGAAAACATAACAGCCATAATGATTTGAATATATATATTTTAAAAGTGAAAATGCCAAGAGCATTCTGGAACTGGCATGTATAAGCAGTACAACCGTCCAACACTATTCTCACTGCTATATTATTTAAAAAAAAGTCCTGATAACTACCATCTATAATTAGCAGTATTAACTCAACATTAATTAACACTTAGAACACAAAACATGAATAATTGCTTATTACAAACTAGTCTGTGCATTCCCAGGCTAGTTTGAGGTGTGAGGTTCTTCCTGGAGGAGCCTGGAAAGGCCCATGTGACTGCCTGCATGCAAAAGCAACACCACCTTCCCCTCACAGCAGCTTCAGCAGCACTGGCAAGGGCAGAGCAGTGATCTGAGCCTGGCCCTGATCAACAAGTTACAAAAAAAGCCAACATAAGGGGACAGAGGAGAAGGAAAACCAACTTTGCTCTGCAAAAAAAAGGACAAGTGAAACAAGGACATCTTGCTGCAAATGAGGTAAACACATGTGCAAGTCCCACACACATAAGGTTTCCTACCACTGCTTTGAATGCACAGACTAGTTTGCAATTATCATATCAAGATCAAGTGCCTCTTGCACGGTAAGTCTTGCTGCCATAACTTCAAGTCACTGAGGTTATGGCACTCAGGTAGCTTTATAATACATCTATGTTATAATCTTATGACCCCCCGCCCCACCAACCTCTCTTTTGAGCTCTGTTTTAATCTCAGTTAGCTCAGAACCTCTGCTCCTTATGTGCACCAATATGATCTTTGCTGTGACAGTGTCACGGGCCCCCTTGAACTCTCACAACTGTCCCATAAAAAATACACAAAGACATGGCATGTACAGTTTCACAGTTTCAAGATTCCCCAAAACCACCATCTTCCTTGATCTGACCCACACTGGTGTATCTAAAATCCATCTCAATAGATATGGGTCAAATTTGACCCAGAAGCCAGCCTCGATGTACAAAAATTTGTAGCACCTATACAACAATATAAAATTGTAAAAAAAAAATTTGGATATTGTGGATCACTTTAGGAAAAATTTGACAGGAACAGTATGTAAGGGTTAACTCTTCTTGGGCATGTCAGAATGTATAACATGTCAAACCATGAGGCAGATGGACAACAGCAGCAGAAGATTATGCTGGGTTCCACCCCTGTCAGCCAAGAACGGAAATCTAAGGTGATAGTGGGCACAGGCTCACCAAGACTAGACCACTGAAGACTTGAAACACGTACCCTGGTCTGACGAATCTTGAGTTCCAATGAGGCATGCAGATAGCAGGGTCAGAATTTGGTGTCAAGAGCATGAATCCATGGACCCAACTTACCTTGCGTTAATAGTCCAGGCTGGTGGTGGTGTAATTTTGTGGGGAATGTTTTCTTTAAATAATCTGTAACCCGCAATGCTAATTAGTTATGGTTTGAATAGCACAGCCCATCTGAGTATTGTTGCTGACAGAGTTCATCCCTTTAAGGCCAGTTTACCATCTTCTTATGGCTACTTGCAGTATGATAGTGTTCCATGTCGCAAAGCAAAAGTCGTCTCAAACTGGTTTCATGAACATGACAATGAGTTCAGTTATCCCAGTCACCAGATCTGAAGCCAATAGGACACCTTTGGGATGTGGTAGAACAGGAGATTGGCAGCACAAACGTGCAGCTGACATCTGAGTGTTTCCAATGTCTGGAATCCATGCCACGAAGAATTGAGGTTATTTTGAGGGAATTAGTATAAAGTACTCAGTGAGTGTGTGTACAACATGCTAAGTCTGATCTAATGTATGTTCTCCAATGAAGCTTGAACGCTGTGCTACATTGTTTGCAATGCTTAATACTTTGGATTTTGTCTGGCCAATCACTGAATAGTGTCAGGCACGAGCAGAAGCCCTACAATTTCAAACAAAGTCATTATTGTTTGTTCATTGTTCATTATCATGTTGTTTAACTTCTAAATTGAGTAACCCGGTGTCTAGTAAATATGTTTCTGAAATTAATAAACTAATATGTATTGATTTGGAACAGTCAGTGATTAAAATTGGTTTTATTTTCAAAAAAGACCACTATTTCATAAATGGTAAATGACGTAACTTACGATCATTTGTTAACCTGGCTGACTATCGAGGAAGCAAATTGCCCATGCCATCTCAGTCAGTGCTGTTTTTTTTTTTTTTTTTTTTTAAACCATGACCACAATCAACCGCTAACCACCAAGCCTCAGTAAGTAGTTCTTTTAACCAACCCAAACCTTAACCATAGAGATGACAGATCCAAAAAATCTCACATGAATAATTTCATTCATTTGGGTTTCATTCATTTCAGTCATTTGGGTGGTAGCACAATGCTTGCTGGTATATTATTATTTGCCTCATATGGCGTCTTTTAATTATAGACACATTTATCAGATCTGACAAATTCATTATATAGTACACAAGCTCAGCCAGTGATCTATTCAAAATCCAAAACTGATGCTGCATGTATTTTAATATTGGGGAAAGTTTCCCCATAAATGTAAGAAAATGTGCAAAAACAGCAAAGACACTATTCAAGGCTCAACAAACCTGCCTTCAACCATGAACTTAAGTCCAGCTTACAATTTGTGGATTTCTTTGTGTGCAGGTGGGAAGGTTTAATATATGTGTTGATGAGAACAAGCTCTATTTATTGGATTTTTATGTCTACATTGGGTGGGAGGAAAGTATTATAAATCAGGTGCCAGGAGTTTCTTGATTATGGCAACACTTCAATTACAGGTTCAACAACAGCATGACAAATAAATGGACTGTACTTATATAGCGCTTTTCTAGTCAAAGCACTTCACATTACAGATCACAATCACCCCATTCACACACACATTCATACAGCACTTGTTCTATTCAGTATCTTGCCCAAGGATACTTCGGCACGCGGACTGGAATCGAACCACCGACCTTCTTATTGGTGGGCGACTGCTCTACCTCCTGAGCCACAGCCGCTCCACAAATAAGGGCTGCTGTGAGTAATTTTCTCAATTTTTGGAAACTATTTGAGAGCATACACTTGACTGCACATTTAATAAAACAGCTCTATTAAAGCCATGGCAACACACAAGCAACCACATCCCTTGTGAATGACAAACGTGGCTGTACACTGTATCTACAGCAGGTTAGAAATTTGACTCTCACCTGTGTGGTGAACATGGCGATGTGATGAAACTCTCCACGTCCTCCTTGTTTGACCGGAACAGTCAGGAAGAACCTGTTGCCATCCTTGGAGAATACCGGCTCTTGGTTCTGCAAAAAGCAAAGACGAATCAACTTTATGTAGATGTAAACACAGGACAAAATTTACATTTTTCATGTCAGATATTTATTTGTTGTAAAAAAGTGTGAAGTATGACTGTAAGCATCCTGTTTTCAGTGGTTTCCATTACACAAAAGGTTGATGTCAACCACATTCAAACCACTTTTCCAGCCTGAAAGTGGTAATCTACCGTGGGTACTATTGATTAAAGTAACACTGAATGAGTGAACCCTTTTCTAGGAAGGGAAATGGTTAGATCTCGTGACCAGCAGAGAGAAAATAGCACCATATACTACTACCTGAAACTCGCAGGTACATAGGTAGGATTTAACAAAAAGATCCCATTAGTTGCATGATGGGAAATAGGCGCTTGACACATACACTGGATATTTCTGCATATATTTAGAGCAATCTGTTCCTTGTTAGAACCCAACTTTATTCAAGCGCGGTACTAGTTTGCTGTGGTGCCTCTTTAAGTACAGTATGCAAACGTTTGGGCACAACAAAGCAAAATTCATATTTTGTTGATATTGTGTGAGGTGAAAAACCCTTGCAGCAAGGAAACATTAAAAAAGAACCTTTCTTCAAATGTTAATGGAAAATTTTTTTCTACTTTGACCAAGTACAACATTAACACATGTGTTTTACACCCTATGCATTGATAGCAATAACCCAACAACGTAATACATAATAATGTAACTCTGATAGGGGTTACTTTGCTGCATGATGAGTTACTTCAGACACTTAAGATACATTTTGCTAATAATAAAAAAATAACAACATAAAAATGCTAATGTAAATTTATTGCATAATTAATAATCAAAACTAACATAGGCCTTTCTGGCTGCATACTGTATAATTTTAGTATGCAGCAATCTCTGGCAAAGTGTAAGAAACAAAGAAAATTAGATCTCATCAGATATTATAATCCTTGCCTAACAAGCACATATTCCTACTGTGTATTGAGGAAGTGCTTAACTGAATAGTTCACATTTACAGTTTAAAGTTGTGAAACCGAAACTGAATAAATATCCCACTCAGTAACTCCAACAAATTCTGGTTCAGATGGAGAGAGTTAACCCAGAGCCTTTGGCTTTTCCATTTAAAGTGCTGCAGATCTCTGAGGTCTTATGTGATGAGCCTTCTCTGCACTGACACAACCTCACAGACAGTAAAGCATCTTAGAGATTACCACTTTAACAAAGACAGGCAGCTTTGCAAGATTACGAAGTGGTTAAATTAGTCACGGCTACAAACAAACATATAGAGCTACAGGGCTATACTGTATGATCAAACCCTGCCAGGAACTTTCTCGCCTCTGCCTCGATCTTTGCTTCCAAACCCTCTGAGTAAATAAAACCTGCTAAAGCTAAGAGTAGACTGCTCTCTCTCACAAAAATAAATAATAATAATAATAATAATAATAATAAATAGAGCAAAAATGACTGTGTTTCATTCTGAACTCAGATAAATAATAGTTCTGATAATTATTTCACCACATTTGAATGGAACTGGTGGTATAGCATCCTCCTTTGGCCTTGCTAGCTTTTATTTGATAGCAGTCAGATAGTTATTGTATGTCCACGGCTCTCCTGACATCAACAAAGAGGCTGATGATTAAATAAGTAAACTGTACTGTGCAATCATGCTTTGCAGAAGTCCATCATGAGAAAAAAGGTTCCTTAAATATTCTTTTCACAGTGAAAACACCATGGGCTATAAAAAATTGAGTGAAAACACTGATCAATGTGAACGCTTCTTTGAAATTCAACCTGTTATTTACACCCAAATTATAATAATTACATATTCCCAGTATCTGTGAAAGAAGGCTCTGTTCTTTGTTTCTCAATCCAATAGGCTCCCTGGTTTCAGTGGCTGAAAATCATCTGCTGAAGGGAATGAGTCAAAGGGCCGACATGAGCCATTCTTGCTGCTGCTCAGCTTGCGTTTGCATCATCAGATGTTAGATTCCGGGGGTGAACAGAGCCTTCTTTCCAGATACAGAGAGTGCTGAGAAGTTTGTAAATACAAGATGAAAAATTGGTGAAACTGTCCTTTGTGTCACACAACTTGAAAGATATTGAGTATGAGATGACATTATGTAAAATTACAGCACTGAATCACGTGACTACAGACAATGACAAAGAGAATGCTGGGAACTTTACCTGCTTGGAAAGCCAGAGCTCAGAGCTTTCTTCATGTCTCTGAAAAATATGTCAGAACAAAATGTCAGACTGGTGTTAATTTACCAAATTCATCCTCTTATCTTTTACAGCCTCTCTTTTTTGCTACTGCTTTCTACTGCTACTTGGTGCACAGAGGTTTTAAAATTCTGAACAATAGGGCAGAATCATAGATGCAATATAATCAAATTCTTTTTCAAAATGAGTTTTCTTTTAATGTCTGCAATACATGCGGAAGGCAAGTGTTATATTTTTCATATTTTGTAAAACTTATTTTGGAACAACACTTCAGCGAATTGTTTTCCAGACAGAATCATCTGTCACATAATGGACCCCTTATTTTGCTGTTTATTTTAACACGCCACAGGGGACACAACTCCCGGTCTGAGCCCTCATTTCAAACCAATATGCATGAGCAGGAGCCAGAGTTTTGGCAGGGGATTCTGGACTCTGTGTCCAGGCCTGAGCTAAGCTGCCTCTTGGCTGGGTGGCATGTTTGTTCGTGCAAATCACACCAAATCGGGAACCACAGCACTGGAGAGCAGTCTGTTGAGTCCCACAGTTCAACTCCAGGGTTAACACTGCTCTGTGTCATCCAAAAACGGGCAGAATATGGAAGGATTTGACTCCAGCAGATGTGCTGCGATTTCACCAAAGTTTTCTGAGAGCCAAATAATTAGTAGTGAAACAGACAACAGTCAACGCCTGCAAGGTCAAACCCAAAAACCTAAAATCCTTCTCTGAATGTGAATTGTCATTCTGCTTGAAAATGCAGCTAATTAAGAATAACTATAACCTTCACTGCTGGTCCAAGTATGTTGTTCTATAGTAAGTATCCAAACCGTTCAGGGGTTTGAACAAATGAATTTATTTCTAGTTGTATTCAAAGTGCTTTAATACCAGAGCTGACTAGCACCACACTGCAATATGAAAAAAACATATTTACATAACTAACACATGGATAATGAATTGGAGTGAATGCTGATTTTTCAAAAAAAAAAACTAAAAAATTAGTGTCAATTTCAAGTGGTCAGATTATTGTAAATTTTATTGTAAAATCTGATTATTGTAAACTGTATATGTGCAATATGAGAATAGGAAGCTTAACAGGTGTAGCAGTGCTAACTGAGGGAGGTGGGGCTTAGCAAACAGTCAATTCAAATCAATAGTTACTGAGAGGGGTGGAGGGTGGAGTCTCCAAGCTAGCAAGACACAGCTCCACTCTGGCAGCATATGGCAGAGACTGCGTAGAAAGAAAGCACTATAACCATATGACACAGTGTGCTGTCCAATCATTTCACTGAAACTCCTATAGATTCTGATTTGTGAAATATTCTTATATCCATCATGGCTTACATGAAATGAAGTCATTTTTAGATGTCTTATGTCACCTCGTACACATTTCCTTGGATTTGTACATTATGTGCTTGGTATTTTTGAATAAACTTTTACATCTCGACTGGAATTTTAAAAGCTTCCGAGCCTGTGCAATGCAGATGATGCTTGTCTGCATAAGTGCTGAGAAGGTTAATGAGTGGCTCACAAAAGTACTCAAGGTGTGGGTGCTTTTCTGTCTAACATGACAAATACGTGCTGTTATTTTTGCCATTCTTAATTAGCTCTTCTTCAATTCACAACAACAGAGCAGACAGAAACCACCTGGATGGAAAATGATGTAGAATAACTGGTGCCAATGAAAAGGTTAAAAAAAATAAGCAAACATTGCAACAAACATTGGACAAAAGCACCACCTTGTAACTCAGGCTTCATCATATATGAACCTTGCAAAAAGCAGTCCATTAATATTTATCAAGCTCTATAGAAGTGAACAATGTGAAGTGTTATGTTGCATCGCACAAATAAGGAACAATTTCCTTTTTCCAGGCATTTAGTGAGCCAGCAATAAATACCCAGAGTAGATTTTTCAATGAAAAAAACACAAACGAGATGAAATGATTTTTAAATTTTTCAGCTCTTTTACAATCCAAGGACACACTTATCCTTCTCTCTTACGCACGCAAATACACACACACACACACACACACACACACACACACACACACACACACACACACGTATTCACACGGGCACACACCGTGACGCAGGCTCCAGTGGTGGTGTCACACACAGTTAGGATGGAGATGTTCTGGGCCCGGTTCAACCACCTGACAGATGTTTTGGTCTTGCTGATCCACTTCACCATGGTGACATAATGTTCTCTGTGAAAAACATTAGAATTACACTAGTTATTTCATGTTATCTAATTATCTGTGAGATTATGCATTGTTATTGTAGAGGCCTGGGAGATCCAGATAAATCTACTAAATATTTTAAAAAGTAAGTTTTTAAGATAAAAAAACACAAAAAGGGAAGATTACATATTGAACAGATGTGATGTGGTGGTTGTTATCATGAAAGGCTTATGTTTCCACAGCACACCATTTCCATTTGTGTGCCAAGAATTTAAATGAGCAGTTAGAAGTACTGGGCTTGGTTGTGTACATATAAAACTAATGATAATTAAAGTGAATAGAAACATTTTTCGCAATCGGAAGCTCAACCTGA
>NW_026117132.1:0-7818 GCF_001640805.2 Lates calcarifer | reverse complement strand
AAATAATTTAAATGTATGATTTAAGTTAAAAACATTCATTTTCATACAATATTAAACAGATTGGGAAAATATTTAGTGTTGAAGTATTTTATTGAGTAAGATAATCATTATCAGTGTCACAACAGCAAAAATAGGAAAGGGCATTATATATGAGAAGATAACAATATGAACAGTATAAACAGAATTATGTACATAGTAATAGATTGCATTTGAGTACTGACATTGCACTGTTTGAAATGACAAAATACCAAAATGAAAATTTAACCCAACCCACTAACATTGTGCAGAGGTGTTGTGGAAAGCAAAGGTAAGATGGTTCCTTGTCGAATACCGACAAATTGTCACAGTATATAGTATGGCACAGAAAAACATCAGTATAGAAAAATACTTTGATTAATGTGTGTTCTTGTCTCTTCTCTGCAGGAGTAGAAGACAACAGCGGCTGAAGACCTGAAGTAGATGAAAGAAAACAAGAACAAGTGTTATGAAGCTGTTAATTAGATAAAAGACCTCCACCATCTAACTGGTGTAAACAGTGTTGTTTTCCTCTACTATGTGTAATGTAGTCATGGGCACATTTCCCATAGACTTATGATACAAAGTTAAATGATCACAAAGATGCTCCAAAGACATATCAATCTTTGGAAAATGCACTCATAACTACATTAATCCTAGCTCTAACAAGTGTTTCCTTGTGATCAAATGTCTGTCATAATCTCTACTGTGATTTGGTAAATGTTTTCTTTCTAAACTTATGTATTTTTAAACATTTTGAGGTTGTAAATTTAATTTATACAGGTTATATATATATAAGTGTGTATATATACATATATACACTTTTGAAGTCTGTGTAAAGCAGTTATACTAATGTATTTTTAAATGAATTCATACTTACTTTTTAGAACTATTCATTTAAGGTTTTAATTTTATTTTTAATGGTTTATATATATTATTTCTTAGACATGGGTTTATTTCTTAAAGGTTTTCAATTTTAAATGTTTTATATTTTTGCAGCTACATTTGAAAAATACTAAGTATAACTGATAAGTTATAGCAGCTTTAATTTGTTCCAGACAAAAGGTTTTGAAGTATTTAACTGCAGCTGAGATAATGACAGACTGAAAAGAATAAACGAACACTGACCTTCTGAAAATGTCTTCACATCTGTCTCTTCTGTCTGTGCTTTAATGGTTGAAGTTTGAATCCTGTGGAGAAAATCACACCAAACCTTAATATAAAGAGGTGACTTTTAACACATCAAAATAAAAAGCACAGAGTGTTTCTGGGTATTGAACTTCAAACTGTCAAAATATAAGTAAAAGACATTAAATCTACAAAGAAACCAGAGTGTGGACTGACTGGTTCTGGGCTAATCAGATCTAGTCCACAAGTTAAATTTGCTTTATACACAAGACAGAATAAACTGCTCTGACTGGACAACTGATTCCACCAGCTCCTGATATTCACACAACAGCAGTGGATAGAAATGTTTTTTCCTTCAGTTAAATTTAGAAGTTTGGTTGATATAAGCCAAAAGTAACAGTGTTTCTAATGTGACACTGAACTCCACGTGATTATGATTTACTGTACTAATGAGAGAGAAAGTGTGAAAGAGATCTGATGTTTAAATTCTTCATTTTCTTTTGAACTGTACCTTCACGAACTATGTAAATAAATTTTAATAATGAGTGACGTCTTTTGTGACAAATCAAAGTATTCAGACTGAAGATCAATTACTGAACATAAACAGCTGATGTAAAGCTGTTTATGAATTACCTGGAGGCCTCAGTCCTGGTTTCGAAGAACTTCTTCATTGTACGAAGACTCTCTCATCATGGATGAAGTGGTGACACCAGGAGGACATAAAAAGAGAGATATACGAAAAAAGTTCAATACACTATAACCTATTTTTCAACAACAGTTTAACCATGAAAACACACATAAATATTCAACATTACAGCTAAACCAGAACATTCTCCAAACATTAGAAGAGTGTCTCAGAAAATGGGCTGTTACCTGTCGCATATGACAAGAAAAAGCATCACATCTTTAAGAATTAATAACAATAAATATTTGGGGAAAATTTTACTAAAATGATTATCTTAAATCTTAACTTTTTATATAAATTGTTTGTCAACTAATCACTGGAGGGATCGTATATTTACTGAGAACTGCATAATAACTCACCTAAGTAAATTTTTGAAAGCAGGGTTTTAACTTGTACTTTTAATTATACTTAAGTATAAGACCTAAGCAATAGCACTGCTATTAACATTACTAATTCAGCTCGTCAACACATTTTCAGACTGGGTAAATCTTTAGGACACATACCTGTTTGGTTTGTAAGGTGAGAGCTGGCATTTCTGTCCAGGCTGCAGCAGCTGAACCAGTAAACCTGGAAAACACAAGTACAACACTTGAAAAACAAATAACCTCATTAATAAAGAATAGTTCACCTCCAAAACTTGAACAGTGTAGGAATAAAACACTGAAAACTTAACACTATAACCTTGACAATTACACTTTGAGGTGAATCAGTTAGGGCTTAAACGATTAGTCAATATAATTGACAACATCGATTATAAAAATTCAACAATGCAGAATTTTAGTGTCCACACTTCGTATGAAACCATAAAACGTGCAACTCTGAAAAATCATAGATGGACAGACGGTGTTGGAAGGTCAGATCACAATAACGGTTTTTTGTGACTTTATTGATATCAAAGAAAAAATAATTTTAAAAATAGT
Source organism: Lates calcarifer (assembly GCF_001640805.2). Classification (NCBI taxonomy): domain Eukaryota; kingdom Metazoa; phylum Chordata; class Actinopteri; family Centropomidae; genus Lates; species Lates calcarifer. Next base: position 5,070 of record NW_026117132.1, on the reverse strand, counting down.
TTATAATAATTTATAATAATTTCTAACAGCAGGGCTCCAGACTGCGACCATTTTTTGAGACAATGCGACTAAATTTTATGAGTACGACTACGCCTGTTAAATCTAACTGCATTAAAAAGTAAAAGCACTGGCCTTTATCGTTTCCTTATCAAATCACCTGATTAACAAGCCCTTAGAAAAGCGATATTTTCAACAGCTGTTCAGTCTCCTGACACGTTTAACACACCACATTGTTGCTAAGAAGCCAAAATAAAAGCTATCTGTATGGATAGTCTAACTGGTTAGTTTGGCACTTATCTTAAAATTAGTCACATTCCTGTAAACTTTACTTGAGAAGACAAGACACCAGCCCCTCGACATTTTAGATTTCATTCCAGTGAGATATTGAGTTTACAGTGATTCTACTGTTGTAATGTGTTGCTCTAGAAACATTATTTAGTTGTATTTAAAATATGACTCAACTCTACTCCTGTTCTGAATTTATTCTTTAAAAAAATCAAAAATAAAAAAACCCGTTGTTCAGTAATGAAAAAGAACCAGTAACAGTATGAGCCAGAATGATAAGGGTCTATAGATAGATAAAGAAAAAATGCTAATGATACCCATCCGTGCAGCTGCTTAGAGGCTTCACCCTGACTTCAGGCAGAGCAAACCACTTCACTATAAGTCTGTTTAACCAGTGATATTTTGTGATTATTATTTATTATTGCACAGAGTGGGATCACTGTTTAAAATGTGAAGGATTACTTTATTTTCTCCAATATTAAAGGGCAACTTAAATCATTCATGTAGATTTTAAGAATATGTTTTCCTTTAAAATTAAACAATATTTGTTATTGTCTATTTATTACCAAAGCATTTATTAGTAACATAGCTAACATGGAAAAGATCTGAATTTGTTGCATTGAATCTTGATTTAAGCAGTGCACCTAACTTTTTGGCTGGTAAAATTTTCAATAACAAGCACCCGTGCTATTACAGGAAAAGTTAGTCTGGAGCTCTGAACAGTAATCTCAGCTCATATATTGTGACCGACTCTTGAGGCTTAAAACTTGTGGAGGAGCACAGAGTTCAAATCTAGTTTTCAAGCTTGAATTCAACACAAAACGGAACTCAATAAAATCTCGTCACCACAAACAACTTTCTACTCAATAATATACCCAACAGGCGATCAGTGTACAGCTATGAAAAGATTACTGCAACAAAGCTACAAAGACACACAAAATGACAAAAAGGCAAAACACTGAGTCGCTAAATGATCACAAGTGATCACATGTGATGCTGAAGCCACACTGAACAGAAAATGGTCATAAAGAAACAATAAATGACCTGGAATGGGCACAAAACTACAAAGACACAATACAATGCAAAACAACCACAAAGAAGCTGACCATAAATAGATTTAAAACAGCCAGCTAGAGGCGCAAAACGATGTAATACCACCACAAAGAGACACAAAATTATCACATTGACATGATAATCCGCCATAAATTGACTTAAAATGACCAAGCTGGAGCAGAAAATTATGAAGCAGTAAAATGTCTGCAAAGTAAATGTAAAGAGGTGCAAACGGGGTTGTAAACAGACAACTAAACAGTTAACACCCTCCACAACGCCAGTCAGGGACGCTTGAGTCACAGGAACACAAACACACTCTTACCCACGAGATATAAATGACTGAAAATGGAATTTAAAAATGCATTACAGGTAAGCTAATGCTAACGCTAGCCTCTAGTGCCGACGCTCTCCAATAACGTTAATGCTAACGCTAGCCGCTAACTGTGTGCCTTACCTTTGCGTCGCATGTGTGTTCAGCGTCCAGTCTCACTCCTGTTAGACAAAAAACAGATCCAAAGTTTGTTTTAGCATCTAGACCTCTTCATTAAGGACAAAAAGCAGCTCCAGACTTTGTTTTAGCATCCCGACCTCTCCGTCAACGACGTTTTTTCATAGTACTAGCAAACAGAAGAAATGGTTCAAACGTGGTTTAAATCTGTTTTCCTACTTCCGCCTCTCCTAGCTCCTCCCAGAAGGCTGTAGCCAATGACAAGACACGTCACGACCAATGACGGCATACGTCAGCTAACTTTGGCAGAAAAATTCATCCACCATAAAGAAGCCTTATATCTATTATGAGATACAGGACAGTATGCGTCAGAGGCAGCATCAGTGCACAAAACCTGAAGGTGAAACTCATGTTTTATGACAAATTGGCCATGACTGCATAAAAAATCCCTCTCTCTCACTCAAAAAATAAACAAATAATCTTGATATCACAGGTAAATAAAATAATTATTTACGTGCAAGGGATGGGCTGAAATATAAACTACAGCATTTGATTATGTTTTACATACTGCTCAGCTGACATCAATTTCTATATTGATCGTAATGTCTGACATCTATCTCTGCTGACTATAGGGACAGTAACTGATACTAATGCTTTTTTCCTACAGTAATACAACATAAATCATTGTAAATAACTAATCAGAAAGGGACTTTTGACATTTATTAACTCAAGCATGACCTGAACAATAGTGCACAAAAGAACTGTACTGTTGATGAACAAAGCAGATTTATTACTTTCATCACTCATTTCATTATGCTGCATCCACCTTCAGACATATATGGATTTTCCTGTACAGTATAAAGAATACAGTTTGAGGGTAATTGAGTCCGCCAGCCTGCCAGCCTGTGTTTTGAAGCCGTGGATGAGTAGTTGCCACAAGCATGCATTGATGCTCATGGCTGCCCACGGCTGAGGTGTCCCCGCTTCACCTCTCACCCTCTCTGCTTTGAATGATATTTTAATGCTGCTGCCAAAAAAATGTGACCAGGCAGTGGCAAATGGGCATCTTCAGTCCTCTGTGGAGTTTTCTGGCATTATTTCAGGCACACAGATAAAGATGAAACAACACTGGCAAGTTGTGAGGGTGCATTCATACAGAGCTATTTGCAGTTGTGTGGTCAAATTCAGGGATATTTATTTTGTTCATTTGGGCTGGTGAGAATGATGGCATTTGAAACCTGTGTCCCATCTACTTATATGGAAGGGGAGGCATTTATGGCATGTACTGCAGCGAGCCACCAGGGGGCGATTGAAATGTTTTTGGCCTCACTTTTGGTCATTGTGCATCTTTTTATACAGTCATTGGTGCTAATCATGTATTACATCCATGGTGCTAATGTATTGGAAGCCAGAAGTTAACATTTATTACAACGAGCATAGAATTCACAAAGAGGAGGAATTATTTACAAAATAAGAGGGTGCATGTCGTGAAAAAGTTGTTGGAACCCCAACCATCTCACCAATGCCTCCACAAAATCCTACTTGTCTCATTCTGTTCATCAGTTACACAGACAGATAGAAAAAAGCATCAGGTGTTGCTCCTTTTGAACTTTGCAACCTGACCCTCTGCTGCCACTCTTCCCCAAACCCTAATCCCACTGTAAATCACCAGGCCATTATTCATTCAGAGCTTCCTCTCTGAGGGTTGACTTACTTTCCTCTCAGTCCTGCTCGCTTCCTGTCTGTGTAGGTCAGATACAAACAGTAATGAGAGACAGTTGGTCAACAAATAAATAAATAAACACTTCTTTTCCAAAACACAATTCACCTATTTTATTTATTGAATTATGTATTATCTGATGGTCCCAGTTCAGTGTCTGACAGAATGCACTATAATATCTAAATTAGTAAATTTACTTTAGTGCATTTTTTGGAGAAATTTGGTTACATGTATCATAACTTACTTTATGAGGGTAAATCTTGTAAATCAGTAAATCAGTCACACCTGTAGCAACATAGTTTTTCAGTCACAGAAGCTCAGCAGGAGCACATGACCCTTCCATGTTCAATGGTGTAACACAGACTCCATTAATGACGTAGATGTTGTGAAGGATATCCTTATCTGACCTATCAGCATGTCTTTTGCAGAAAAATCAAAGAGGGAGGATGGTTGTGAAAGTCACAGATTGGTTCACAGGGCCAGAGTGCTATGGACATTTTTTTCTCTTTTTAAATGCCAGGTCCAGTTAGTTGATGCATGGAAAGAGAGGCGAGGCAGCCACACTGAGGGCCATGCTTCCCAGCATCCCTCCCTCTCCCTGTTCCCGCCTCGGCGTCCAAGCGCTCAGGCCGGCTGTGTAGCCATGACAACCAAATGAGGTAAATGGTTGCAGAATCCTCGTCACGACCACCACCCTCACAGGCCTTTTTGCAGTGGCGCACGGACGTAGTATGTGCAATCTTTCTCGTATGTTATTCTTCCCGTTCAGTGTAGTTTGCAATCTAAAATATCTCCACACAGGATCCTTTGCTCATTGTTCTCTGGTGTGTGCCACGACTCAGCTTTCTCTCTAGCCAACATTACATCCCCCCAGGGTGAGAGTTGTTTTCACTCTGTGATTCTTTGACTTCAGATTTCTTCAGAATAGCTGCTATCATGTTAGACCACCTCTTATATTCTCATAATAGGACCCAACAAAGGCACATGCTGAGAAAAATGTGGAGAAATGAATCATCAGCACGAGGGATGGAAAAAGAAACACAAACCTCTGTTAACCAAGAGGTAACTCCTCCATGCAGCACCTTGTATGAGCTAAGGAACTTGACACTGCAAAGAAAAAGACACTGTAGATGAGCAGGAAAAAATGCCTTACTGGAATGGGATTGCATTGCATGTCAATTTGTTTCCCTCTGACGTTGTTATCCTTTCATCATGTTGCACACAGATTGTCCAAATGCTCACAGCTCTGAATGAAAAGAAACTGTCCACTAACAGGCTGATTACATGTTATGCAAGGATGGTATTTGACTTTTTTTCCCCCTAAGTCTCTAATTTCTCTAACACCCTTTCCAAAAATAGTGCATCCATTTGCATACCTGCAGTGTGATAACAGCGCTGTGTGAAATAACACACTGTGTGGTGTTTACAGATGAGCCTCTCTCATTTGCTGCTGTGACAAGACAAAATCTGTCAACTCTGGGAAATGAGGGGAAAAGATTCACAGTTATTATTGAGTCATTATTAACACTTTGCAGCAGATATAATTTTGCTATCTTTTGCTGCT
>NW_026117131.1:0-21990 GCF_001640805.2 Lates calcarifer | reverse complement strand
CTAAGAGCTTTGTAGTAAATCAAACATACACACTTTCTTCATTCAGCTTTTCTTTAGTAAAGGTAATTATAAGAAACATAGAAAACTATTCTGTGGGGTTAGAGTTAAGGATAATTCTATTTAACATGTTTTGTTTAGACGGTAAAACACCACCCACTGACCTGCTTGATCGTCCTTTTTGGCTTTTTCCTCTGGAAGAGCTGGACAGTTTGACAAAGCAGTTATTGGCTTGGTTCAGCTCTTGTCTCTGCTCACAGACAAATAAATAAAATTCATCTTTGTCTTTTGAAAATACTCACCACAGCTCTGGTCAGAGCCATCATGGCACAAACGAGCACCCACACGGTCAGCATCTTCACGGTGGGGAACGAGAGACAGAGCAGCTCATAAATATCATGACTTATCTCATCATCTCTGACAGAATGAGGAACTGAGGACAAACAATGCATGAGATAAAGTATAGTCTAAACCTTGAAGGCGCAGTTTGTGATCCACATGTAAATGAAAAGGGAAGCCTTTCAGTCAGATGAAAATTCATCTTTTCACTAGTGCTCCTGAAAACCGCTGTTACTCAAACTTTTCAACTTGCTTTGTAGCAGAGGTGATTGTGCTAAATCAAATTACAAGTTGAAGCAAGTCATGTGACCGTTTTGAACTTTGTATGTAGCTGAACATTAGCTTTTTATTTCAGGTGATTGCATTTCAGCTTCAGAAATCATAAAAGTGGTGTTCATTTGTGGAGATGATCAAAATGTGTTTTCTGAATTAATCCAAAAGACAATGAAAAATCCCATTGGGCTTTTGTCGAGGGAACCAGGGTGATGCTAATCAAATTGCACATTAAACGTCTTTATCATAACATTGTTAACTACTGTGTACTATGTTTATTTGTTGAGTTCAGGAAACTAATTCTCTGCTTCTCACACACGTTCATTCTGCTTTCACATACTACACATCTATTTTCACCTAGTCACACAGTCGATTTACTCTCACATTCATGTATTGTACTTTTTATGGTCCTGTTTATCTTTCTTATTTACATTTACATGTGAGTGTTATCTTAGAACAGACTTGAGAAATAGTGAACCCGTCCTATATGGAGACATTTGTCTTGCAGTAGATGCTATTTTAACTCCTCCTTCTTAGACTGGAAGTTGTAATACTCTCAGATTCTCAGCAGAACTGCACGTATCCTGTGAATCTAATGAGGGAAAGGAGAAGCCACAGAGTTGCACAACAGCTAAAAGACATTTAATGTACTTCTTTAAAAAGGTGAAGTTCCTGCATTTCAGCTGCAACACAGCCCAATATATTTTTTCTTAGTCACAGTAATTGTTGTTTGAAGCTACAGTATGTATGACAAGTATGAAAATAAAGCTCTAATCAACTAAGACAACATACAAACCACAGCTATTTCAGAATTGGTAAAAGTCATCTAATGTCATTTCTTTTAACCTGATGAACAGGTGGTTATGAAAGTACCTAATAAGATCAGAAAAGCGTTTTACTTTACATATAAACTATTATTGTTTATTTATTGGACAAAACAAAGAGTCAGAATGATTATATGTGGTTTTGCAGTGTCTGCAGTGTTTGAGTCAGCTCCATCCAGTGGCTGGAATGGGAGGAATGGGAGGCAGGACAGGTGACTCTACCTGGAGGGTGTGGCCAGAGCAGGAAGAGACAACCTTTGACCTCACATCCTCCTCATGGCTGCTCCAGACACTGCTCCTGCTTTGTTTCATGCAATCCTCAGTTTATCTCTGCAATCCTTGTCTTCAGTTAAGCCCTGACCCTCTGAGAGTTTTGTTTATCTACCGTTTGTAATGAAGACTGTTTTATATTTTGTGGCTAACATCTGTCTGTGGACCTTGGATTGTTTTGGATGTGGAGAGTCAGACATTTTGTCTCAGCCACCATACTGTTTATCAGCAGCAACAAGGATAAGACGTGACTGAAGCTGAGACAGTGAAGACCATGAGATGCTCCAACTGCAGGTTCCACATTAAAAATGTAAGTGCATCTTAAGTTAAAATCAATCTTACATTTATTAAGTAAACTAAACATGAAGGCAGCTATAGAAATAATTCATGTGAAGTTTTATTCTTAATATGACTCCTACTTAAATTTATGAGTATCAATTTACCGATAAGCCTGAAAGACCGTTTTATTCATTTATTTTTTAGTATGACTTGCAGAAAAAATCCTTATCCTTATGACCCTGACCTGTCATTGCCCCAGTGCTTTTTTGAGGAACTCAAATCTCATTTCCTCAAATACTTTTTGTTCAATGTAGAAAAAAAGCTGATAATGATTATCACATAAATCCAACAGGGAGTTGTACAAAGATTTATTTTTTTTTCCTCAGGATGTAATTGTAGATAAACATCTGAGTATCATCCAGTCAGAAATCTTTGTCATTTTCCAGTAGCAGCAAGTTAATTCAAATGAGAAGTTGAAAGCATTATTGCATAACAGTTCATCTTCATGTCTGTGCTGCATCATTTTCACCGTGTCACTGTTTGAAGGCTTCACATAATGCTGAGTCACCAACTTCTTTGTCTTGTGATTTTTATAAAAAACTGAAATGGAAAAAACAGTGTGACAGATATTGCAGTGTACACTGTGGATGATACAGCTCAGAAAGGTGCTATAACGAGGGCTGAGGAGTTAAACAGATCTCTGTATGTGCAGTTCAGCTATCAGCAGTGATGCAGAAAGTGTGAGGTTGATAACTTTTGTGGTTTTTAGTTGAGAACTGCAAGTCAGCACTGTCTGTTAAACTACCTCTGTTTAACTCATCTTCTACTTTAATCAGCAGAGCAGCAGATCATGTAGCTGGTGCAGGACGTACTGTGTTTCATGCTGAATTGTTGTTTGTGCTTGAATGAAGTTCTGTCATAGATTGTGGGATAAAAACGTTGACTAGAGGCAGTGATGTGGACAGAGATTCATTATAATCAGATTTAACATGGAGTCACAGACCACTGCTGAAATTCTTTAATTTGCATAAGATAAGAGATAACAGTTCACTCTGCAGAATAAAGCTGTGCTAAAATCATTATTATCACATTCAATCTGCTCTTACTAAAGGCACAAAACCCCAGCTGTATTATATGAATGGATGGATGTTTCATTCCTAGTGTCCTAGCGTAGCGTTACTGTGATCGAAAAGAAATTAGAATGTAAAATAAGCTTCAGGTTGTAGATGAGACTGACGTCTTCATTATCCTATCTGCCCAGGAATCACATGAGGACGATGCTGCAGACAGACGGGAGTTCAGTGTCACACTGCTGGCCCTCCAAGCATCCACCCATATTTTCTGTAAGTATCAAAAACACTGGAGTCAGGCAGCTCTATATTAAGTGAACCTGTCTAATGACCTGTCACTATGTAAACAGACATGATGTCAATATTCTATGTATAGGAACATTATGTACAACAGTATCACCATTCACAGTAAAAGTATGTAAGTGATCCTGATACATCTGTGCATTTACAGCTGCATTAGTAAGGTGCTAATCAGAGCTAAAGGATAACTCCTTTATTTCTGAACCACAGTTTTTGGATGTAAATATGACTAATAGGTAGAAAAGGTATTTTTGAATTAGTGCAGTAGTCAACAAGAACCAGTATAAAACAAACAAACAAACAAAAAAGTAATCTTACCCTGCAGGACATGGAATACCACTGGATCTTTCTTCTACCAGTGAAAGTCCCACAGTAACACAAACTAACTAACTGATCAAGGCAGTGGTATTGCAGCAGCTCCCATGCTCTGCAGGGTAAAATGACTGTTTTTTCAATGGAGTCTGGTAGTGACTCCACTGACAAAAATACAGAAGTTATCCTTTAACACCATATCAGATACTGCAGTACAGACCATTAGCTGAGTTTATAATCCCAAAGAATATTTACTGTTTGTCATCATTAATACCATTTATGCATTATATTTTCAAGGTTGGTTGATTTACCTCCAAAGTTTATTTGTAGACAGTTGTGCTCCTGCTTTGCAGGCTCTTTAGGACAGAAGGAATAAAATCTCCCGAAACCCATGGGGTCAGTCCAGGACCAAGAGGGATTCTGTGAGGCAGAAGAGGATGTTGTTTGAATCCATACAGAATCTATATATATCTTTTACAAAACAGACATTGTGTAATGATGAATAACGTACGGCTGTTGTTTTATGGCCTCCAACCCACACTTGTCCATGCTCATGTCCAGCACGTTGCATCACTTCATGAATCTGGTCGGCGTGTTGAGCATCAGACACAGATGCAAGGGTTGCCGGCCAGATCCCGCTCTTGGAACGGCAGTTACTCTACAGTGGAGATAAATAGAGTGCAGTGGCCAATATAAACAACCTTGGTAACTGGACGATTAAAGAAGATGACAATTAACCAGGTGTGCGAGAATAGAGAATAGATTACCTCAGCCTGATCCCAAGTCATCTTTGTTGGAACGTAGAGGAGACAGTGAGTATCGTAGTTAGTCCAACCGTCAGGGCAAGAAAAATGTGGAAAATAGTTCTCTGGGGGACAAACACAGCAGAGAGGTGAGTCTCCAGTAGAGTTTACAGAACATATAGGTGCACTTTTTTATGTGTCTGCAGGAGAGCATTGTGAGTGTAATTCATTTTAGTAAAATCTGCCAAAAAATGAATAAGTAAATAAATCCACTAACCCGGGTTAGGCGGTGGTGTCATATAGTCTTCACCTCCATGAACTGGATCAACTGGACAATTTCACATAACAGTTATGCTGTTTTCTTTATGTATCGCTCGTTAAATATATTCATGTGCCAAATGCACATCATTACAAATCAGAGGAAATACACTGAACACTCACCTATGATATGTTCAGATGGCCAAAATTCATTCTCTCCAGGTGGAAGAGCTGGATGGAAAGTTTGACACCAGTGAACGGGAGTAAGTTTATAAATGCAATATAAACCTATTCCTGAAAAAGTCACAGCTTTTAGTAAAAGTAATGATAATACAATATAAATACACTCTGTCACACCTAAAACTTTAAAACCTTTGGACTGCAGCATCACAGAGAAGATATTTTACCTCGACTGTTTTGTATGTAACACCGTCTGCAAAGTAACTAAAGCTGTCAGATAAATGTAAGTGAGTCAGAAGTACAGTATTTCCCTCTGAGATGTGGTGAAATACAAGTAGAAAGTAGAAGAAATATATGAAAGTAAAGTAAATACTGACCGGCAGCTCTGGTCAGAGCTATCAGGGTGCACACAATCAAAGACACAGTCAGAGTCTTCATGGTGGATGGTGCAGATGTTAGAGAGGATGATAACCTTTCAGACAGACAGACAGACATGTTACTCATCCTGCTGCAGGGAGCACACAACTTCCACTGATAATCAGTTCTTTGTTTGAAGGAAAGAAGACAAAACCAACCTGCTGCAGTTTCAGCCGGTAGCTTCAGTCGTCCTGTGTGGAGGATCTGAACAAAGCTGAAGAAATACCAACTCTTAAATACACTTACACAAGTACAACAACAGGAACAGAGGCCATGCACAGTAATAACACAGAGACATGCAAACATTAATTATCTCCAAATATTAAAAGGCGGCACCAGAGAAGCATCATGTTTTATTTGTCAAGATTAAACTCATTATCGGTACGGCTGTTCCACTGGTATTTATCTAGGGATGGTGTTGGCCAAACAATGCCCTTATTCTGTCACCTGACACCTGCTCAATACAAGTAGTCTAATTCAACTTTTAGAAGAAAGGAAAACATTTGCTGTAAAAACAAAGTATATTTCAGTAACTGTGTGAGACAGAGCACCACACCAACCACGAGGACTTGTAAGTTATGACATGCACTGTTCTGGTTTTCTGGCCTGGACACTCCACTCTGATGAGCAGAACTGTTGTCAGTTGGTGGAAATCCAACCAGATCATAAAGGAAAGTGAATTGCACCTATACTAAACAGGTATTCATTGTCCATTGACAAAGTGAAGTTATCAGTGGGCTTGCGTGGGCTTGCTTGCAGAAGAGTAAATCTGGTTCATGTACGATGTTGTTCTGGTGCTTATCAGACATCTAGTTTGGGAGTCTCAGACTGGGTTCACAGTTAACCAGTGATCTGCTTTTTATATGTTATGCAGCAGCTGCAGCCACAGGAGGGAGGGAGTCTGTGTATCCTGTAGTGATTACTGTCAGGGACTGAACTCTACAATAGCTACCAAAATGATGTTGTACAGTATTATTTGATGGAATCACAGACCAACTTATTTTAATGCTCAAGATTTTTATTTTGACATAAGACAAGAGACAGAGAAAGATTATGCTAAAAGCAGTCTTTTTTTTTTTTTAACACGTTCAGTCTGCTCTTTAAACCCAAGACACAGTCCAGCTCCTGTTTATTGTTACATGTCGCTTTGTTCCTTAAGTAGCGTTACAGCAGTAGAGAAGAAATGGATGACATATAGAGATGATACAAGTTGTAAAATACAAGATCGTTCAGGTTATGTGAGACTGAGACGGCTCTTGACTGGTTTCATTTCACGCCTCTGTCAGACGATCAGATTTTCTTGGCACAGACAGACGGGAGAGCAGCTTCACAGTTTCCATCATCCCAGCACTTATTGGCTACAAGGACAGAAAACGGGGGAGCAGTCAATGAACCAAAACCTGACTTTTGTAAGACAACATTAGTGACATTATATACACTGCTCAGCCTCAACATTAAAACCACAGACAGGTGAAGTGAGAATCATTGATCAGCTCACAGGAAGTGCTGTTTCTGTTGGGTGTGCTTGGTCTGCAACAATGTGTAGGTGCCACATGTCAAGTAACATCGACATGGTTTCCCAGCAGAACACTGTATTGTACTGTAACAAGAAGACTAATAATATTTACTTCACCTGTCCATGGTTTAATGTTGCTGCTGATCAGTGTCTGTACATTAATATATGTGCATATATCATTTACAGCCAAAATAAACACTTATAGTTTTAAAGAAGTGGTGAATATGCACCTTAGTGCTTTTACACTTTTTCATGCTTTCAAGGGAAATTTAAATGAGTTACCTGCAAAATTCATTAGAGCACAGTCCTGAGCACCTTGAAAGTCATCAGGCTGTCCCTCACACCAGTTCTCATATTTGAAAGTTGTTCCATCAATCCAGAACCAAAGCTTCTCCTAGAAAACAGAAGAGACAACAGAATGTCATTGTTTTGAGCATACCCTGATATTCTTCCATGTCCCTCCCATAAGAGTCTACAGCCATGCTAACACAGCTGAGTACTTATAGCCTCTGTGGGAAAAGAGCTGGTCACCAGTCTTCCACTGGTTATATATGACCAGGCAACTGTTACCACAGCAGGGGGAGCCACTGAACAAAATAATTCAACTTCTTTGTTCGTCACTGTTGAGGATGAGACACAGAGTAACTGACCTCTCAACTCAAAGGACACAGACACAAGCTATGTTTGAGCAGCACAAGTTGTTTTTTCATGCAGAATGTGTATTGTTTAAGAACCACTTGTACCGACACAACACGCCAAGAATCTGTGTGATTCTGTGTGCAGCACAGAAAGATAATTTAATGTGGAGCTGCTCATTACATGAGAGTCTCTGTTTACTCTTTTCTGTCTGTACAATGCTGCAATAGGAGTATACCTTTTGTGCATCAGAGCCTCCAATCCATGTGGGTCCAGACCCATGACTAGCAACTAATACCACCTTCTGAATCAGCTGGTACTCCTCATCGCTGTGCACAGATGCAAGGTTTGAATTCATGGTCTCACAGTTTTTCTACAGTAGGGACAGACAGACAGTGGAGTTTTAAAAAATGACTGTGTACCCTGAGACAAACACTGAAGAACATCTCTGTGATTACCTGAGCATCAGCCCAACTCATGGCTTTGGAAACATAGAAGAAGCAACGGTCGTAGTACTCAGTCCAACCACAGGGACAAGATGTGGACCTCTTGACCACACGATGCTCCCCTGAAGAGAAACACTGCTTTTACTTCTTTGTTATTTTGGAGGCTGTAAATTTTAACAATTTTATCCTCAGGACATATATATATCATGTAGAAAAGTATTATAGTGGTAACCCTCCCTTTTTTCACAATTTGGGCTGCACATTTGTGGAATTATTGTTACCTTTGGACAGAGCCAGGCTAGCTGTTTCCAGTCTTTGTGCTAAGCTAAGCTAACCAGCTGCTGGCTGTAGCTTCATATTTAGCAAACAAACATGAGAATAACATCAATCTTCCCATCCAACTCTCAGCAGGAGTGCAGAGAAACATATTCCTGAGGGTAGAGAAGGTAATACTGAGTCTCCAGGGAGGTTTAAAGAATATGTAGGTGCAGTTTTTGTGTGTGTCTGCAGTAAAAGTATAATGAATTTTAATTAATTTAACATAAATAAGTACATAAATTGACTGACTTGTTTCAGGCAGTGCTGTTGTTGTCTCAGGTGGTGGTGGTGGTGGTGGTGTTGTCATAAAAGGAAATGGATCAACTGGACAATTTCACACAACAGTTATTAACAAAAAACACCTGCTGTTTTCTTTATTTGTCCCGTGTTATTACATTGCAAATATATTACAAATAAGAAGAAATACACTGAACACTCACCTATTATCATAGGATCCATTGTCCCATGTTCGTTCTCTTCATATGGAAGAGCTGGATGGAAAGTGACACCAGTGAACGGTGGTACAAAAAGTAACCAGAACCTGTACTTAGGTGGAGAGTTGGATAAACAGTCGATATCATTCTTATGTCTGTTAAATATGAAGCAACAGCCAGCAGGTAAATGTAAAGAATATGTAGGTGCAGCTTTTGTGTGTGTCTGCAGTAAAAGTATAATGAATTTTAATTAATTTAACATAAATAAGTACATAAATTGACTGACTTGTTTCAGGCAGTGCTATTGTTATCTCAGGTAGTGATGGTGGTGGTGGTGGTGGTGTCATCGTCATCATAAAAGGAAATGGTTCAACTGGACAATTTCACACAACAGTTATTAACAAAAACCATCTGCTGTTTTCTTTATTTGTCCCATGTTATTATTACATTGCAAATATATTCATGTGCCAAATGGACATTATTTCACATAAGAAGAAATACACTGAACACTCACCTATTATCATAGGATCCATTGTCCCATGTTCGTTCTCTTCATATGGAAGAGCTGGATGGAAAGTGACACCAGTGAACGCTGGTACAAAAAGTAACCAGAGCCTGTACTTAAAGGAATAGTTTAACATACAGTTTTTGTATTTTTCACACCAAGTTTTCCTTTATATGTTGCGAAGATTTTCCTTCTTCTACAGCTAAATAAACCATCTAAACCATGTGGACTGTGTGAAAAATGCAGCATCACAGTGAATGTATTTTATTTGTTGATCATATATACGAAGTAAATACTGACCGGCAGCTCTGGTCAGAGCTATCAGGGTGCACACAATCAAAGACACAGTCAGAGTCTTCATGGTGGATGGTGCAGATGTTAGAGAGGATGATAACCTTTCAGACAGACAGACAGACATGTTACTCATCCTGCTGCAGGGAGCACACAACTTCCACTGATAATCAGTTCTTTGTTTGAAGGAAAGAAGACAAAACCAACCTGCTGCAGTTTCAGCCGGTAGCTTCAGTCGTCCTGTGTGGAGGATCTGAACAAAGCTGAAGAAATACCAACTCTTAAATACACTTACACAAGTACAACAACAGGAACAGAGGCCATGCACAGTAATAACACAGAGACATGCAAACATTATCTCCAAATATTAAAAGGCGGCACCAGAGAAGCATCATGTTTTATTTGTCAAAGAAAGTAACTTCTTGTTATTATTTCACTTTTATTTATGTAGTGATGGTGTTGGTCCAACAACGCCCTTACTCTGTCTCATATACTGGGAAAAACTCACCTGACACCTGCCCAAAACAAGCAGTTTAATTCAACTTTTAGAAGAAAGGAAAACATTTGCTATAAAAACAAAGTATATTTCAGTAGCAGTGTGAGACAGAGCACCACACCAACCACGAGGACTTGAGCTATAAGTTATAACATCTTAAAGGAAAGTGAATTACACTTATACTAAACAGGTGGTCAGAAAATCACCTCCACATACACACTGCTCGGTGTCTGCAGGATGTTTAAAGAATAAATCCAGTAATTTTTTTAACCTGGGCCTTATTTTCCTGGGTTCATGTCTGTGTGGGACATGAGCATGGAGTGTGGGTATAGAATTCATCAGTACACAATATCTGGCAGTTTTGTGAAAAATATACTACTATTAATATGAATTCAAATAACACTCTTTTCTGCCTCACAGAATCCCTCTTGGACCTGGACTGACCCCTCGGGTATCCATCTGTTTAATGACTTCTGTCCTAAAGAGCCTGTAAAGCAAAACACTGTCACAAGAATGAATAAAGAAAGTGATACTCAGTGCTGCAGAATTTTATATGCATTAAAGGTTAACTTCTGTATTTTATTTTTGTATTTCAGATCACATTTTCAAATTTTTTTTAATTGGTGCAGTGCTGAGTAGGGACAGTGTACCTGGTAGAAAAGTACAATTGTCCACGTCAATGGACGCCCACTAAAGTTCTTGTTTTTGCCATCGACAAACTCTGATTGTGTGTGACAACATTGTGCATAGGATTCCTACAGAGATAGACTGTTTTATTTAAGTAAGATCCTTTTTATAAAGTGTAATTTTATGTCACAGAACATGGAAGTTGCATCTCTCCACAAAGCTCTGAAAGCAAGATACAAAGCAAAGTTATCAGTGGGCTTGTGTTGTATTTCCAGCCACTGCAGAGGAATAAATCTTGTTCATGTACGATGTTGTTCTTCCACTGGTGCTTATCAGGCCTCTAGAACTAAATGTTAACACATGTTTTGTGAATTAGCATGCTGACCTGATAATAGCACCAGATTAAAAGTTAGCATGTCACCAGACTTATTACAGTTCATCCTGTTGATACATCTCTCTCAGTACCACAAATGTCACTGTTACAGTGGTGCTGGAGAAAAAGTCAGGAGATCTCTGAGGAGGATCCATCCTCTGTGCAGCACCATGTCCCTCCCACATCCACGCCATGAGGTACATGGTGTCAACAGCATCCACTCATTATTAATGTTTATCTTCTGAGGAAGTTTGCAGTGTAGCGTACTGTAGCAAACAGATCAGATAAACACTGGTTTGTCAAATGATGATTTACTTCTATTTGTACATCAGGTTTTCCAAAATCTACATATTTACACATCCGAGAAAAAATTCAACCATGCATGTGGTTCATGTTTTTGACTGCAGTCAACAGTAATAACATACCAATTTAACTGGTGACACTGTTTTGGTCTTCAGTTGGTATCAGGATGTTGGATCCTGGTTGGCTGTGTCATTGATTGTCACATGTCCAAGTTGGCAAACTCTCAGGGAGGTGGACATGATAGGATTCTTAGGAAACAGTCACATGGCAGCATTCTGCCGGATGTTTTGTCAGGCAGACTAGGAGTGGTGTCACTGTGTATACCTTTCTGGAAGCAGAGCTTTCCAGTTTTACCTGAAACCAACCTCGGTTCATGAAAAGCAACTTTTGTCACCTTAGTGAAATGTCTCGACAGCTAGTGGCTGCATCTCCATGATGAAACGTGGTCCTTGATATATTAAGTGTCAACATTTTTGTGATAGATTATTATTTCCTCTTTATGTTTGGCCCTAAGCAGACACATAGATGAATCACAATGAATATATAATAATGTCAGTTTACCAACAAGATGCTGAACATTAGACTCTGTAGACAGGTCTTGAATGAAGCATCTGTACGTTCCCTCATCTGAGAGTTTGACTTTGGAGAATTTCAGTGAAATGTTTCTGAGCTTCAGTTCATCAGTGAAGAATGTGTTCATTTAATATAGAAGACACAGTCATCACAAAAATAATGTTAATGGGTAATTATGTCAAGCTGGTCTGCTTGCTGCTGAATATGATGTTTGAGCTGTTAAAGAGACACAGTTCTTTACTTGGTCTTTACTTGCACATTACAGGTTCATGAATCAAGGAATCAAAGTTCTGGAGTGATTTAAAGGTTAGTTCACAGATCAAATTTCTGTGGGTGACTTATTGACCACAACCGGTCCAAAATCATGTTTGTATGTACATAAATTATAAATCAAAGTTCAGGATCACATTTTTAAAAAAGACTCTGAGACCAGTTTGTTTCAGTACTCCAGTTTTTAATAAGATTGTTGCTCAAAGCGTTCTCTTCATTACACATTCAGTCTTCTCAGAGAGGAGCTCCAGCTCCCGTTCACGTCACTTGTCGCTTCGTCCCTTCAGTAGCGTTACAGCAGAGAATCAAAGATGTGATTACACATGAGACCGATTACACAAAGACTCTCTCATCCAACCATGTTTGTGTGTTTGGTAGGTACATGACACTCGGCTCAGGAGCTTTGAGGGACGCTGGCACAGACTGATGGGAGGACAACTGAACACAGGAAGTCATTCCAGCAATGGCTCTCTGTGAACACAAGAAACACTGGAGTCAGTCAGAGCCACAAAAACCAGAACCTAACACAGTCGACTGAACTTGACTGAAGAACGATTCAATGTTAATGAAAGAAAAGTAAGTTTAAAATTCAAACATGCAAAACTGTTATTTGCTTTTCCTGTCTCATTTACATCAGTCAGACATCAGGGTAAATAATATGTTGTGATTTACCGTTAGCATTAATCTGTAAACAAGACTCGGCACCAGCAAAATTGTCTGGTTCTCCTTCACACCAGGAGTTGAATTCAAAACTGCTGCCGTCACTCCAGAGCCAGATACCCTCCTAGAAAACAAGAGAGAACAGAACAGATGTGTAAGTCAAAGAGTGTCACTCTCATTAGTCGGACGATCACAATCAGTTGTTACTTCCAGAAGAAGAAAAGTGTTTCATCAAGAGCCTTCCAGGATTATGTAACGTTTACTGAGTGTTTTCTCTGAGTCAGTTCCAAACTAACTGATATCAGTCATCAGCTGCATTTTGTTCAAACAAATGACTAAAAAGTTTGATGTGAACTTCACAATTAGCATTTGAAGAGTAGTTATGATTTCAGTCGACCAAGGCTTCCTTCAGTCAGCCCTGCAGATAAGACCTTTTATTATTTATGATAAATTACCTTTTGACAGTCAGAGCCTCCAACCCATGTTGCTGGATGACCTCCGGTGTGTGCATTCACCACAGCCTGAATGTGTTTGTACTCCTCCTCGTTGTGGACCGATGCAAGGTGTCCTTTCTTGAGCAGACAGTTTTTCTACAGTGGAGATGAACAGACAGATGTGAAGCTGCACATGTGGTGGATTCCTCCACCAACAGGAGGATGTGGTAGAGGAAGTAATGAAGGGCTATCTGCGTTTAAACATGCAATGAATCCCTGATTACCTCAGCATCAGCCCAACTCATCTCTGTTGACACGAACAGGAAACAGCGACCATTGAACTCAGACCAACCAATTTCACAGGAGGGAGCCACTTTTTCTACTAAAGATGTGGTGCTGTCGTCTAATGAAGAAATATAGACAGTTGTGATTACTGTAATGATACGACAGTTGATGTGGTTCATGGGTTCCTTGAAGTCTGATACTCACCCTCTGCAACACTGACATCTACTAAAGATGTGGTGCTGTTGTCTAATGAAGAAATACAGACAGTTGTGATTACTGTAATGATACGACAGTTGATGTGGATCCTGGGTTCCTTGAAGTCTGATACTCACCATCAGCACTGGCCAGAGCCATCATGGCACAAACAAGAAGAGACACAGTCAGCATCCTGGTAGATGTTGAAGAGGGCAAAGAGATGAGAACAAACCAGCTGAGGAATGACCTTCGCTTCTTCTTTCTCAGTGTCAGCCTGTGGTCCTCTTATATACACCAGCACCTACTGATGGGTGTCGTGTTTTTTTTTTAAAAGTTCATCAGACTTAAAGTCAGTCAACGAATCAAAGGGCATCACATCCCACACTGTTGTTTTTTTCGAGTCAACATTTTAGTGAGTCATAAAACCTTATCAGCTTCAAGTACATTAATCTGCTCCAACAGATATTAGTCCACTCACATCTAAAAATGTTTCTGAATGATGAACCAATGCATATCAAGGAAATACTGAAATAATCTCAATAAAATCTGTGCAGTCTCACATGTTTAGTGTAAATTGTCACATGACCAGAGCAGTTTACTTCCTGGTCCATGAGAGGACCAGGAAGTAAACTTGTGTGAGCATTTTGTGTGATCATAGAGAGAGTAAACATGTTGATGGCAACAAGAGTAACACAGTGCACCTGGGTATAGACGTACTTATAAACATACATGGTTCTTGTTCAAACTTTCTACTCTTTGTTGAAGTTTTGCCTTGACCCCGAAAAGATGAGAACAAACCAGCCTCTTCTTTCTCAGTATCAGCTCTGCTTTTCTTATACACACCAACATTTATTGATAGATGTCATGTCATTTTTTAAAAGTTCATTAGTCTGAAAGTTGGTCAACAAATCAAAGGGCATCACATCCCACGCTGTTGGTTTGTCTGGTCCACATCTTAGTGAATCATGAATCTTATCTTTTCAGTAGAAAGAAAGAACTGAAAAATGTCTTGTTAAATAAGTTTAAAAGGGAAAAAACTTGATGTGTTGACACAGAAAGTCTGGATTGTATTTGTTTTTGTCTTTATCACATTTATGTGAGCTCACATTTTTCCCTTTAGAGGGATTTTTAATTCAGATGTCATCATTTTGTATCGGTTATAAAAATTCTATTCATAACAACATACAGGCCGGTGTGTTTTATTAAAGTCTAGACCTGCGCTGCTTTGATACATGATCAGTATCAGGACGAACTACAGCTGGACATAAATGAAAGACAAACAGACGTGTGTTTCTTCGGTGACCGGATGAGCCAGGTCCGCACACCTCCTTCAGACTTTCACCGTTTGGCAAGGACTTCAGAAACTGATTAACAGGTATGTAACTTGCATTTAAATAAATGTTGTGTTTCATGTGTTTGGATTAGACTTTATATCACTTATTTAAAGGTCAACAGTTGTGTGGTCTCTTTAGCCACAAACATGTCTTTCGATGTCCCTTTGTACAGAGTCAAAGTATAACTGAAGGACTTCGTCTTCACACAGTGTAGGAAAGTGTTTATTTGTTTGAAAAATAATTCAGTAATTATTTTAAAAGAGTCATGAGACTCAAATACAAATCACGTTTGGATTCACACGTTACCGTTTTTTTTCATTCATGTACCTTGTGTGTCCACCCGAGCTAGAGATATAGGAACTTTACCTTATGGACCAGTAGGGGGCGCAGCTGCAACAGCTTGAAGTGACTGTGCATCAATATCATACATCTGTAGCTTCTTTTTTTCATCAGATATTGAACTGCTGAAAGGTTCAAACTCTGGAAGAAATGACAGACTCCAAAGATGTTACAGAGCAGAATTATCTGCAGTTTTTGCTTCAACTTTTCCTGTTGTTTTATTTCTGTTTTCAGAACCTCCAGGATGCTTCATGTGAAAGACAGACAGGCCTTTAACTTTCAGTTTGGTGTCTTCACTGGTTTTGCCTGCTGTCATCCTGATCCCCTCATGCAGAGGTAAATTACACACATGTCTAACTGCCTGGTTTATGTCAACCTTTTAACTGATAGATTATCAAAGCTGTTGTCCATTTATCTGTCAAATGACAATTAATTGATGGATTGTTTCAGCAAAAAATTACACTGAAACTGGGCAGTTTCAGTGTAATTTTTTTCTAATAAACTATCACCTATCAGACATTTTTTAAAAGCACTTAAGTGTCAGTTTTCATTCCATATCAAATGTTGCTAGTGTCAGGGACCTCCTCTTTTACTTTCAACACATTTACTTAAGATCTGTAAACCAGTCATGCATAAGGTTATTAAAAAACAGTGTAGTTTATTTTGAAATCAGCCGAATGAATAATTCTGTGTTTGCATGTTGCATGTTGTTGATGTCAGTGGGACAGTCTGAGGTCCTAGTTTTAGTCCAGTGTCTTTGTTTCCTCTCCTTCCAGGACAGTCGCAGGTGATTTGTTCACCTCAGCCAATCATAGCCCTGGCTAGTGATGATGTTGTGTTTTCATGTCACCTTGAACCTCCTATCAGTGCCGGTTCCAGGACAGCGGAGTGGACCAGACCTGGTTTGGACCCAGAGTACATCCATGTCCACCAAGATGGACGACTGTTGCATGATGTTTGACCTGTTTAAGAGACACAACATCTGCACAATGTGACAGCAGACCTGCTCCACTGCGCCCCCTTCTGGTCTTTATCCACACATTACAGGTTCATGTGCACAAGGGGCTCAAAGGTTAGTTGTAGTAAAATATGCAGGGCTGCATGTTGTGATAAATATGACAGGAAAAATGGGAGCTCACATTCAGGCTGATTTAATTTTACAGAAAAATCTCTTGCAGATGTATAAAAACACTCTGCTTCTGCAGTGTTGGATAAAGAATCTGTGAATATTTAGATATTGCTCATTTGCAGAGGTTTAACTGCTGGGCACTAGATGAAGGTTTCAAGTTTTCTACATCTCATTTGTGTGGGTGACATGTTGACCACAACTGGTCTAAAATCATGTTTTTATGTACATAAATTATAAATCAAAGTTCAGGATCACATTTTTAAAAAAGACTCTGAGACCAGTTTGTTTCAGTACTCCAGTTTTTAATAAGATTGTTGCTTAAAGCGTTCTCTTCATTACACATTCAGTCTTCTCAGAGAGGAGCTCCAGCTCCCATTCACGTCACTTGTCGCTTCGTCCCTTCAGTAGCGTTACAGCAGAGAATCAAAGATGTGATTACACATGAGACCGATTACACAAAGACTCTCTCATCCAACCATGTTTGTGTGTTTGGTAGGTACATGACACTCGGCTCAGGAGCTTTGAGGGACGCTGGCACAGACTGATGGGAGGACAGTTGAACACGGGAAGTCATTCCAGCAATGGCTCTCTGTGAACACAAGAAACACTGGAGTCAGTCAGAGCCACAAAAACCAGAACCTGACACAGTCGACTGAACTTGACTGAAGAACGATTCAATGTTAATGAAAGAAAAGTAAGGTTAAAATTCAAACATGCAAAACTGTTATTTGCTTTTCCTGTCTCATTTACATCAGTCAGACATCAGGGTAAATAATATGTTGTGATTTACCGTTAGCATTAATCTGTAAACAAGACTCGGCACCAACATAATTGTCTGGTTGTCCTTCACACCAGGAGTCAAATTCAAAACCGCTGCCGTCACTCCAGAGCCAGATACCCTCCTAGAAGACGAGAGAACAGAACAAATGTGTAAGTCAAAGAGTGTCACTCTCATTAGTCGGACGATCACAATCAGTTGTTACTTCCAGAAGAAGAAAAGTGTTTCATCAAGAGCCTTCCAGGATTATGTAACGTTTACTGAGTGTTTTCTCTGAGTCAGTTCCAAACTAACTGACATCAGTCATCAGCTGCATTTTGTTCAAACAAATGACTAAAAATTTGGATGTGAACTTCACAATTAGCATTTAAAGAGTAGTTATGATTTCAGTCGACCAAGGCTTCCTTCAGTCAGCCCTGCAGATAAGACCTTTTATTATTTATGATAAATTACCTTTTGACAGTCAGAGCCTCCAACCCATGTTGTTGGATGACCTCCGGTGTGTGCATTCACCACAGCCTGAATGTGTTTGTACTCCTCCTCGTTGTGGACCGATGCAAGGTGTCCTTTCTTGTGCAGACAGTTTTTCTACAGTGGAGATGAACAGACAGATGTGAAGCTGCACATGTGGTGGATTCCTCCACCAACAGGAGGATGTGGTAGAGGAAGTAATGAAGGGCTATCTGCGTTTAAACATGCAATGAATCCCTGATTACCTCAGCATCAGCCCAACTCATCTCTGTTGACACGAACAGGAAACAGCGACCATTGAACTCAGACCAACCAATTTCACAGGAGGGAGCCACTTCTTCTTTTTTAGATGTGGTGCTGTCGTCTAATGAAGAAATATAGACAGTTGTGATTACTGTAATGATACAACAGTTGATGTGGTTCCTGGGTTCCTTGAAGTCTGATACTCACCCTCTGCAGCATTGACATCTAAAGATGTGGTGCTGTTGTCTAATGAAGAAATATAGACAGTTGTGATTACTGTAATGATACGACAGTTGATGTGGTTCCTGGGTTCCTTGAAGTCTGATACTCACCCTCTGCAGCATTGACATCTAAAGATGTGGTGCTGTTGTCTAATGAAGAAATACAGACAGTTGTGATTAATGTAATGATACGACAGTTGATGTGGTTCCTGGGTTCCTTGAAGTCTGATACTCACCCTCTGCAACACTGACATCTACTATAGATGTGGTGCTGTTGTCTAATGAAGAAATACAGACAGTTGTGATTACTGTAATGATACGACAGTTGATGTGGATCCTGGGTTCCTTGAAGTCTGATACTCACCATCAGCACTGGCCAGAGCCATCACGGCACAAACAAGAAGAGACACAGTCAGCATCCTGGTAGATGTTGAAGAGGGCAAAGAGATGAGAACAAACCAGCTGAGGAATGACCTTCGCTTCTTCTTTCTCAGTGTCAGCCTGTGGTCCTCTTATATACACCAGCACCTATTGATGGGTGTCGTGTTTTTTTTTAAAAAGTTCATCAGACTTAAAGTCAGTCAACGAATCAAAGGGCATCACATCCCACACTGTTGTTTTTTTCAAGTCAATATTTTAGTGAGTCATAAAACCTTATCAGCTTCAAGTACATTAATCTGCTCCAACAGATGTTAGTCCACTCACATCTAAAAATGTTTCTGAATGATGAACCAATGCATATCAAGGAAATACTGAAATAATCTCAATAAATCTGTGCAGTCTCACATGTTTAGTGTAAATTGTCACATGACCAGAGCAGTTTACTTCCTGGTCCATGAGAGGACCAGGAAGTAAACTTGTGTGAGCATTTTGTGTGATCATAGAGAGAGTAAACATGTTGATGGCAACAAGAGTAACACAGTGCACCTGGGTATAGACGTACTTATAAACATACATGGTTCTTGTTCAAACTTTCTACTCTTTGTTGAAGTTTTGCCTTGACCCCGAAAAGATGAGAACAAACCAGCCTCTTCTTTCTCAGTATCAGCTCTGCTTTTCTTATACACACCAACATTTATTGATAGATGTCATGTCATTTTTTTAAAAGTTCATTAGTCTGAAAGTTGGTCAACAAATCAAAGGGCATCACATCCCACGCTGTTGGTTGTTCTGGTCCACATCTTAGTGAATCATGAATCTTATCTTTTCAGTAGAAAGAAAGAACTGAAAAATGTCTCGTTAAATAAGTTTAAAAGGGAAGAAACTTGATGTGTTGACACAGAAAGTCTGGATTGTATTTGTTTTTGTCTTTATCACATTTATGTGAGCTCACATTTTTCCCTTTAGAGGGATTTTTAATTCAGATGTCATCATTTTGTATCGGTTATAAAAATTCTATTCATAACAACATACAGGCCGGTGTGTTTTATTAAAGTCTAGACCTGCGCTGCTTTGATACATGATCAGTATCAGGACGAACTACAGCTGGACATAAGTGAAAGACAAACAGACGTGTGTTTCTTCGGTGACCGGATGAGCCAGGTCCGCCCACCTCCTTCAGACTTTCACCGTTCGGCAAGGACTTCAGAAACTGATTAACAGGTATGTAACCTGCATTTAAATAAATGTTGTGTTTCATGTGTTTGGATTAGACTTTATATCACTTATTTAAAGGTCAACAGTTGTGTGGTCTCTTTAGCCACAAACATGTCTTTCGATGTCCCTTTGTACAGAGTCAAAGTATAACTGAAGGACTTCGTCTTCACACAGTGTAGGAAAGTGTTTATTTGTTTGAAAAATAATTCAGTAATTATTTTAAAAGAGTCATGAGACTCAAATACAAATCACGTTTGGATTCACACGTTACCGTTTTTTTTTCATTCATGTACCTTGTGTGTCCACCCGAGCTAGAGATATAGGAACTTTACCTTATGGACCAGTAGGGGGCGCAGCTGCAACAGCTTGAAGTGACTGTGCATCAATATCATACATCTGTAGCTTCTTTTTTTCATCAGATATTGAACTGCTGAAAGGTTCAAACTCTGGAAGAAATGACAGACTCCAAAGATGTTACAGAGCAGAATTATCTGCAGTTTTTGCTTCAACTTTTCCTGTTGTTTTATTTCTGTTTTCAGAACCTCCAGGATGCTTCATGTGAAAGACAGACAGGCCTTTAACTTTCAGTTTGGTGTCTTCACTGGTTTTGCCTGCTGTCATCCTGATCCCCTCATGCAGAGGTAAATTACACACATGTCTAACTGCCTGGTTTATGTCAACCTTTTAACTGATAGATTATCAAAGCTGTTGTCCATTTATCTGTGAAATGACAATTAATTGATGGATTGTTTTCAGCAAAAAATTACACTGAAACTGGGCAGTTTCAGTGTAATTTCTTTCTAATAAACTGTCACCTATCAGACATTTTTTAAAAGCACTTAAGTGTCAGTTTTCATTCCATATCAAATGTTGCTAGTGTCAGGGACCTCCTCTTTTACTTTCAACACATTTACTTAAGATCTGTAAACCAGTCATGCATAAGGTTATTAAAAAACAGTGTAGTTTATTTTTGAAATCAGCCGAATGAAATAATTCTGTGTTTGCATGTTGCATGTTGTTGATGTCAGTGGGACAGTCTGAGGTCCTAGTTTTAGTCCAGTGTCTTTGTTTCCTCTCCTTCCAGGACAGTCGCAGGTGATTTGTTCACCTCAGCCAATCATAGCCCTGGCTGAGTGATGATGTTGTGTTTTCATGTCACCTTGAACCTCCTATCAGTGGCCGTTCCAGGACAGCGGAGTGGACCAGACCTGGTTTGGACCCAGAGTACATCCATGTCCACCAAGATGGACGACTGTTGCATGATGTTTGAGCTGTTTAAGAGACACAACATCTGCACAATGTGACAGCAGACCTGCTCCACTGCGCCCCCTTCTGGTCTTTATCCACACATTACAGGTTCATGTGCACAAGGGGCTCAAAGGTTAGTTGTAGTAAAATATGCAGGGCTGCATGTTGTGATAAATATGACAGGAAAAATGGGAGCTCACATTCAGGCTGATTTAATTTTACAGAAAAATCTCTTGCAGATGTATAAAAACACTCTGCTTCTGCAGTGTTGGATAAAGAATCTGTGAAATTTAGATATTGCTCATTTGCAGAGGTTTAACTGCTGGGCACCAGATGAAGGTTTCAAGTTTTCTACATCTCATTTGTGTGGGTGACATGTTGACCACAACTGGTCCAAAATCATGTTTTTATGTACATAAATTATAAATCAAAGTTCAGGATCACATTTTTAAAAAAGACTCTGAGACCAGTTTGTTTCAGTACTCCAGTTTTTAATAAGATTGTTGCTCAAAGCGTTCTCTTCATTACACATTCAGTCTTCTCAGAGAGGAGCTCCAGCTCCCGTTCACGTCACTTGTCGCTTCGTCCCTTCAGTAGCGTTACAGCAGAGAATCAAAGATGTGATTACACATGAGACCGATTACACAAAGACTCTCTCATCCAACCATGTTGTGTGTTTGGTAGGTACATGACACTCGCTCAGGAGCTTTGAGGGACGCTGGCACAGACTGATGGGAGGACAGTTGAACACGGGAAGTCATTCCAGCAATGGCTCTCTGTGAACACAAGAAACACTGGAGTCAGTCAGAGCCACAAAAACCAGAACCTGACACAGTCGACTGAACTTGACTGAAGAACGATTCAATGTTAATGAAAGAAAAGTAAGTTTAAAATTCAAACATGCAAAACTGTTATTTGCTTCTCCTGTCTCATTTACATCAGTCAGACATCAGGGTAAATAATATGTTGTGATTTACCGTTAGCATTAATCTGTAAACAAGACTCGG
>NW_026117130.1:0-73523 GCF_001640805.2 Lates calcarifer | reverse complement strand
ACCTGCTGCAGTTTCAGCCGGTAGCTTCAGTCGTCCTGTGTGGAGGATCTGAACAAAGCTGAAGAAATACCAACTCTTAAATACACTTACACAAGTACAACAACAGGAACAGAGGCCATGCACAGTAATAACACAGAGACATGCAAACATTATCTCCAAATATTAAAAGGCGGCACCAGAGAAGCATCATGTTTTATTTGTCAAAGAAAGTAACTTCTTGTTATTATTTCACTTTTATTTATGTAGTGATGGTGTTGGTCCAACAACGCCCTTACTCTGTCTCATATACTGGGAAAAACTCACCTGACACCTGCCCAAAACAAGCAGTTTAATTCAACTTTTAGAAGAAAGGAAACATTTGCTATAAAAACAAAGTATATTTCAGTAGCAGTGTGAGACAGAGCACCACACCAACCACGAGGACTTGAGCTATAAGTTATAACATCTTAAAGGAAAGTGAATTACACTTATACTAAACAGGTGGTCAGAAAATCACCTCCACATACACACTGCTCGGTGTCTGCAGGATGTTTAAAGAATAAATCCAGTAAATTTTTTAACCTGGGCCTTATTTTCCTGGGTTCATGTCTGTGTGGGACATGAGCATGGAGTGTGGTATAGAATTCATCAGTACACAATATCTGGCAGTTTTGTGAAAAATATACTATTAATATGAATTCAAATAACACTCTTTTCTGCCTCACAGAATCCCTCTTGGACCTGGACTGACCCCTCGGGTATCCATCTGTTTAATGACTTCTGTCCTAAAGAGCCTGTAAAGCAAAACACTGTCACAAGAATGAATAAGAAAGTGATACTCAGTGCTGCAGAATTTTATATGCATTAAAGGTTAACTTCTGTATTTTATTTTTGTATTTCAGATCACATTTTCAAATTTTTTAATTGGTGCAGTGCTGAGTAGGGACAGTGTACTGGTAGAAAAGTACAATTGTCCACGTCAATGGACGCCCACTAAAGTTCTTGTTTTTGCCATCGACAAACTCTGATTGTGTGTGACAACATTGTGCATAGGATTCCTACAGAGATAGACTGTTTTATTTAAGTAAGATCCTTTTTATAAAGTGTATTTTATGTCACAGAACATGGAAGTTGCATCTCTCCACAAAGCTCTGAAAGCAAGATACAAAGCAAAGTTATCAGTGGGCTTGTGTTGTATTTCCAGCCACTGCAGAGGAATAAATCTTGTTCATGTACGATGTTGTTCTTCCACTGGTGCTTATCAGGCTCTAGAACTAAATGTTAACACATGTTTTGTGAATTAGCATGCTGACCTGATAATAGCACCAGATTAAAAGTTAGCATGTCACCAGACTTTACAGTTCATCCTGTTGATACATCTCTCTCAGTACCACAAATGTCACTGTTACACAGTGGTGCTGGAGAAAAAGTCAGGAGATCTCTGAGGAGGATCCATCCTCTGTGCAGCAGCACCATGTCCCTCCCACATCCACGCCATGAGGTACATGGTGTCAACAGCATCCACTCATTATTAATGTTTATCTTCTGAGGAAGTTTGCAGTGTAGCGTACTGTAGCAAACAGATCAGATAAACACTGGTTTGTCAAATGATGATTTACTTCTATTTGTACATCAGGTTTTCCAAAATCTACATATTTACACATCGAGAAAAAATTCAACCATGCATGTGGTTCATGTTTTTGACTGCAGTCAACAGTAATAACATACCAATTTAACTGGTGACACTGTTTTGGTCTTCAGTTGGTATCAGGATGTTGGATCCTGGTTGGCTGTGTCATTGATTGTCACATGTCCAAGTTGGCAAACTCTCAGGGAGGTGGACATGATAGGATTCTTAGGAAACAGTCACATGGCAGCATTCTGCCGGATGTTTTGTCAGGCAGACTAGGAGTGGTGTCACTGTGTATACCTTTCTGGAAGCAGAGCTTTCCAGTTTTACCTGAAACCAACCTCGGTTCATGAAAAGCAACTTTTGTCACCTTAGTGAAATGTCTCGACAGCTAGTGGCTGCATCTCCATGATGAAACGTGGTCCTTGATATATTAAGTGTCAACATTTTTGTGATAGATTATTATTTCCTCTTTATGTTTGGCCCTAAGCAGACACATAGATGAATCACAATGAATATATAATAATGTCAGTTTACCAACAAGATGCTGAACATTAGACTCTGTAGACAGGTCTTGAATGAAGCATCTGTACGTTCCCTCATCTGAGAGTTTGACTTTGGAGAATTTCAGTGAAATGTTTCTGAGCTTCAGTTCATCAGTGAAGAATGTGTTCATTTAATATAGAAGACACAGTCATCACAAAAATAATGTTAATGGGTAATTATGTCAAGCTGGTCTGCTTGCTGCTGAATATGATGTTTGAGCTGTTAAAGAGACACAGTTCTTTACTTGGTCTTTACTTGCACATTACAGGTTCATGAATCAAGGAATCAAAGTTCTGGAGTGATTTAAAGGTTAGTTCACAGATCAAATTTCTGTGGGTGACTTTATTGACCACAACCGGTCCAAAATCATGTTTGTATGTACATAAATTATAAATCAAAGTTCAGGATCACATTTTTAAAAAAGACTCTGAGACCAGTTTGTTTCAGTACTCCAGTTTTTAATAAGATTGTTGCTCAAAGCGTTCTCTTCATTACACATTCAGTCTTCTCAGAGAGGAGCTCCAGCTCCCGTTCACGTCACTTGTCGCTTCGTCCCTTCAGTAGCGTTACAGCAGAGAATCAAAGATGTGATTACACATGAGACCGATTACACAAAGACTCTCTCATCCAACCATGTTTGTGTGTTTGGTAGGTACATGACACTCGGCTCAGGAGCTTTGAGGGACGCTGGCACAGACTGATGGGAGGACAACTGAACACAGGAAGTCATTCCAGCAATGGCTCTCTGTGAACACAAGAAACACTGGAGTCAGTCAGAGCCACAAAAACCAGAACCTAACACAGTCGACCTGAACTTGACTGAAGAACGATTCAATGTTAATGAAAGAAAAGTAAGTTTAAAATTCAAACATGCAAAACTGTTATTTGCTTTTCCTGTCTCATTTACATCAGTCAGACATCAGGGTAAATAATATGTTGTGATTTACCGTTAGCATTAATCTGTAAACAAGACTCGGCACCAGGCAAAATTGTCTGGTTCTCCTTCACACCAGGAGTTGAATTCAAAACTGCTGCCGTCACTCCAGAGCCAGATACCCTCCTAGAAAACAAGAGAGAACAGAACAGATGTGTAAGTCAAAGAGTGTCACTCTCATTAGTCGGACGATCACAATCAGTTGTTACTTCCAGAAGAAGAAAAGTGTTTCATCAAGAGCCTTCCAGGATTATGTAACGTTTACTGGAGTGTTTTCTCTGAGTCAGTTCCAAACTAACTGATATCAGTCATCAGCTGCATTTTGTTCAAACAAATGACTAAAAAGTTTGATGTGAACTTCACATTAGCATTTGAAGAGTAGTTATGATTTCAGTCGACCAAGGCTTCCTTCAGTCAGCCCTGCAGATAAGACCTGTTTATTATTTATGATAAATTACCTTTTGACAGTCAGAGCCTCCAACCCATGTTGGCTGGATGACCTCCGGTGTGTGCATTCACCACAGCCTGAATGTGTTTGTACTCCTCCTCGTTGTGGACCGATGCAAGGTGTCCTTTCTTGAGCAGACAGTTTTTCTACAGTGGAGATGAACAGACAGATGTGAAGCTGCACATGTGGTGGATTCCTCCACCAACAGGAGGATGTGGTAGAGGAAGTAATGAAGGGCTATCTGCGTTTAAACATGCAATGAATCCCTGATTACCTCAGCATCAGCCCAACTCATCTCTGTTGACACGAACAGGAAACAGCGACCATTGAACTCAGACCAACCAATTTCACAGGAGGGAGCCACTTTTTCTACTAAAGATGTGGTGCTGTCGTCTAATGAAGAAATATAGACAGTTGTGATTACTGTAATGATACGACAGTTGATGTGGTTCATGGGGTTCCTTGAAGTCTGATACTCACCCTCTGCAACACTGACATCTACTAAAGATGTGGTGCTGTTGTCTAATGAAGAAATACAGACAGTTGTGATTACTGTAATGATACGACAGTTGATGTGGATCCTGGGTTCCTTGAAGTCTGATACTCACCATCAGCACTGGCCAGAGCCATCATGGCACAAACAAGAAGAGACACAGTCAGCATCCTGGTAGATGTTGAAGAGGGCAAAGAGATGAGAACAAACCAGCTGAGGAATGACCTTCGCTTCTTCTTTCTCAGTGTCAGCCTGTGGTCCTCTTATATACACCAGCACCTACTGATGGGTGTCGTGTTTTTTTTTTTAAAAGTTCATCAGACTTAAAGTCAGTCAACGAATCAAAGGGCATCACATCCCACACTGTTGTTTTTTTCGAGTCAACATTTTAGTGAGTCATAAAACCTTATCAGCTTCAAGTACATTAATCTGCTCCAACAGATATTAGTCCACTCACATCTAAAAGATGTTTCTGAATGATGAACCAATGCATATCAAGGAAATACTGAAATAATCTCAATAAAATCTGTGCAGTCTCACATGTTTAGTGTAAATTGTCACATGACCAGAGCAGTTTACTTCCTGGTCCATGAGAGGACCAGGAAGTAAACTTGTGTGAGCATTTTGTGTGATCATAGAGAGAGTAAACATGTTGATGGCAACAAGAGTAACACAGTGCACCTGGGTATAGACGTACTTATAAACATACATGGTTCTTGTTCAAACTTTCTACTCTTTGTTGAAGTTTTGCCTTGACCCCGAAAAGATGAGAACAAACCAGCCTCTTCTTTCTCAGTATCAGCTCTGCTTTTCTTATACACACCAACATTTATTGATAGATGTCATGTCATTTTTTAAAAGTTCATTAGTCTGAAAGTTGGTCAACAAATCAAAGGGCATCACATCCCACGCTGTTGGTTTGTCTGGTCCACATCTTAGTGAATCATGAATCTTATCTTTTCAGTAGGAAAGAAAGAACTGAAAAATGTCTGTGTTAAATAAGTTTAAAAGGGAAAAAACTTGATGTGTTGACACAGAAAGTCTGGATTGTATTTGTTTTTGTCTTTATCACATTTATGTGAGCTCACATTTTTCCCTTTAGAGGGATTTTTAATTCAGATGTCATCATTTTGTATCGGTTATAAAAATTCTATTCATAACAACATACAGGGCCGGTGTGTTTTATTAAAGTCTAGACCTGCGCTGCTTTGATACATGATCAGTATCAGGACGAACTACAGCTGGACATAAATGAAAGACAAACAGACGTGTGTTTCTTCGGTGACCGGATGAGCCAGGTCCGCACACCCTCCTTCAGACTTTCACCGTTTGGCAAGGACTTCAGAAACTGATTAACAGGTATGTAACTTGCATTTAAATAAATGTTGTGTTTCATGTGTTTGGATTAGACTTTATATCACTTATTTAAAGGTCAACCAGTTGTGTGGTCTCTTTAGCCACAAACATGTCTTTCGATGTCCCTTTGTACAGAGTCAAAGTATAACTGAAGGACTTCGTCTTCACACAGTGTAGGAAAGTGTTTATTTGTTTGAAAAATAATTCAGTAATTATTTTAAAAGAGTCATGAGACTCAAATACAAATCACGTTTGGATTCACACGTTACCGTTTTTTTTCATTCATGTACCTTGTGTGTCCACCCGAGCTAGAGATATAGGAACTTTACCTTATGGACCAGTAGGGGGCGCAGCTGCAACAGCTTGAAGTGACTGTGCATCAATATCATACATCTGTAGCTTCTTTTTTTCATCAGATATTGAACTGCTGAAAGGTTCAAACTCTGGAAGAAATGACAGACTCCAAAGATGTTACAGAGCAGAATTATCTGCAGTTTTTGCTTCAACTTTTCCTGTTGTTTTATTTCTGTTTTCAGAACCTCCAGGATGCTTCATGTGAAAGACAGACAGGCCTTTAACTTTCAGTTTGGTGTCTTCACTGGTTTTGCCTGCTGTCATCCTGATCCCCTCATGCAGAGGTAAATTACACACATGTCTAACTGCCTGGTTTATGTCAACCTTTTAACTGATAGATTATCAAAGCTGTTGTCCATTTATCTGTCAAATGACAATTAATTGATGGATTGTTTCAGCAAAAAATTACACTGAAACTGGGCAGTTTCAGTGTAATTTTTTTCTAATAAACTATCACCTATCAGACATTTTTTAAAAGCACTTAAGTGTCAGTTTTCATTCCATATCAAATGTTGCTAGTGTCAGGGACCTCCTCTTTTACTTTCAACACATTTACTTAAGATCTGTAAACCAGTCATGCATAAGGTTATTAAAAAACAGTGTAGTTTATTTTGAAATCAGCCGAATGAATAATTCTGTGTTTGCATGTTGCATGTTGTTGATGTCAGTGGGACAGTCTGAGGTCCTAGTTTTAGTCCAGTGTCTTTGTTTCCTCTCCTTCCAGGACAGTCGCAGGTGATTTGTTCACCTCAGCCAATCATAGCCCTGGCTAGTGATGATGTTGTGTTTTCATGTCACCTTGAACCTCCTATCAGTGCCGGTTCCAGGACAGCGGAGTGGACCAGACCTGGTTTGGACCCAGAGTACATCCATGTCCACCAAGATGGACGACTGTTGCATGATGTTTGACCTGTTTAAGAGACACAACATCTGCACAATGTGACAGCAGACCTGCTCCACTGCGCCCCCTTCTGGTCTTTATCCACACATTACAGGTTCATGTGCACAAGGGGCTCAAAGGTTAGTTGTAGTAAAATATGCAGGGCTGCATGTTGTGATAAATATGACAGGAAAAATGGGAGCTCACATTCAGGCTGATTTAATTTTACAGAAAAATCTCTTGCAGATGTATAAAAACACTCTGCTTCTGCAGTGTTGGATAAAGAATCTGTGAATATTTAGATATTGCTCATTTGCAGAGGTTTAACTGCTGGGCACTAGATGAAGGTTTCAAGTTTTCTACATCTCATTTGTGTGGGTGACATGTTGACCACAACTGGTCTAAAATCATGTTTTTATGTACATAAATTATAAATCAAAGTTCAGGATCACATTTTTAAAAAAGACTCTGAGACCAGTTTGTTTCAGTACTCCAGTTTTTAATAAGATTGTTGCTTAAAGCGTTCTCTTCATTACACATTCAGTCTTCTCAGAGAGGAGCTCCAGCTCCCATTCACGTCACTTGTCGCTTCGTCCCTTCAGTAGCGTTACAGCAGAGAATCAAAGATGTGATTACACATGAGACCGATTACACAAAGACTCTCTCATCCAACCATGTTTGTGTGTTTGGTAGGTACATGACACTCGGCTCAGGAGCTTTGAGGGACGCTGGCACAGACTGATGGGAGGACAGTTGAACACGGGAAGTCATTCCAGCAATGGCTCTCTGTGAACACAAGAAACACTGGAGTCAGTCAGAGCCACAAAAACCAGAACCTGACACAGTCGACTGAACTTGACTGAAGAACGATTCAATGTTAATGAAAGAAAAGTAAGGTTAAAATTCAAACATGCAAAACTGTTATTTGCTTTTCCTGTCTCATTTACATCAGTCAGACATCAGGGTAAATAATATGTTGTGATTTACCGTTAGCATTAATCTGTAAACAAGACTCGGCACCAACATAATTGTCTGGTTGTCCTTCACACCAGGAGTCAAATTCAAAACCGCTGCCGTCACTCCAGAGCCAGATACCCTCCTAGAAGACGAGAGAACAGAACAAATGTGTAAGTCAAAGAGTGTCACTCTCATTAGTCGGACGATCACAATCAGTTGTTACTTCCAGAAGAAGAAAAGTGTTTCATCAAGAGCCTTCCAGGATTATGTAACGTTTACTGAGTGTTTTCTCTGAGTCAGTTCCAAACTAACTGACATCAGTCATCAGCTGCATTTTGTTCAAACAAATGACTAAAAATTTGGATGTGAACTTCACAATTAGCATTTAAAGAGTAGTTATGATTTCAGTCGACCAAGGCTTCCTTCAGTCAGCCCTGCAGATAAGACCTTTTATTATTTATGATAAATTACCTTTTGACAGTCAGAGCCTCCAACCCATGTTGTTGGATGACCTCCGGTGTGTGCATTCACCACAGCCTGAATGTGTTTGTACTCCTCCTCGTTGTGGACCGATGCAAGGTGTCCTTTCTTGTGCAGACAGTTTTTCTACAGTGGAGATGAACAGACAGATGTGAAGCTGCACATGTGGTGGATTCCTCCACCAACAGGAGGATGTGGTAGAGGAAGTAATGAAGGGCTATCTGCGTTTAAACATGCAATGAATCCCTGATTACCTCAGCATCAGCCCAACTCATCTCTGTTGACACGAACAGGAAACAGCGACCATTGAACTCAGACCAACCAATTTCACAGGAGGGAGCCACTTCTTCTTTTTTAGATGTGGTGCTGTCGTCTAATGAAGAAATATAGACAGTTGTGATTACTGTAATGATACAACAGTTGATGTGGTTCCTGGGTTCCTTGAAGTCTGATACTCACCCTCTGCAGCATTGACATCTAAAGATGTGGTGCTGTTGTCTAATGAAGAAATATAGACAGTTGTGATTACTGTAATGATACGACAGTTGATGTGGTTCCTGGGTTCCTTGAAGTCTGATACTCACCCTCTGCAGCATTGACATCTAAAGATGTGGTGCTGTTGTCTAATGAAGAAATACAGACAGTTGTGATTAATGTAATGATACGACAGTTGATGTGGTTCCTGGGTTCCTTGAAGTCTGATACTCACCCTCTGCAACACTGACATCTACTATAGATGTGGTGCTGTTGTCTAATGAAGAAATACAGACAGTTGTGATTACTGTAATGATACGACAGTTGATGTGGATCCTGGGTTCCTTGAAGTCTGATACTCACCATCAGCACTGGCCAGAGCCATCACGGCACAAACAAGAAGAGACACAGTCAGCATCCTGGTAGATGTTGAAGAGGGCAAAGAGATGAGAACAAACCAGCTGAGGAATGACCTTCGCTTCTTCTTTCTCAGTGTCAGCCTGTGGTCCTCTTATATACACCAGCACCTATTGATGGGTGTCGTGTTTTTTTTTAAAAAGTTCATCAGACTTAAAGTCAGTCAACGAATCAAAGGGCATCACATCCCACACTGTTGTTTTTTTCAAGTCAATATTTTAGTGAGTCATAAAACCTTATCAGCTTCAAGTACATTAATCTGCTCCAACAGATGTTAGTCCACTCACATCTAAAAATGTTTCTGAATGATGAACCAATGCATATCAAGGAAATACTGAAATAATCTCAATAAAATCTGTGCAGTCTCACATGTTTAGTGTAAATTGTCACATGACCAGAGCAGTTTACTTCCTGGTCCATGAGAGGACCAGGAAGTAAACTTGTGTGAGCATTTTGTGTGATCATAGAGAGAGTAAACATGTTGATGGCAACAAGAGTAACACAGTGCACCTGGGTATAGACGTACTTATAAACATACATGGTTCTTGTTCAAACTTTCTACTCTTTGTTGAAGTTTTGCCTTGACCCCGAAAAGATGAGAACAAACCAGCCTCTTCTTTCTCAGTATCAGCTCTGCTTTTCTTATACACACCAACATTTATTGATAGATGTCATGTCATTTTTTAAAAGTTCATTAGTCTGAAAGTTGGTCAACAAATCAAAGGGCATCACATCCCACGCTGTTGGTTGTTCTGGTCCACATCTTAGTGAATCATGAATCTTATCTTTTCAGTAGAAAGAAAGAACTGAAAAATGTCTCGTTAAATAAGTTTAAAAGGGAAGAAACTTGATGTGTTGACACAGAAAGTCTGGATTGTATTTGTTTTTGTCTTTATCACATTTATGTGAGCTCACATTTTTCCCTTTAGAGGGATTTTTAATTCAGATGTCATCATTTTGTATCGGTTATAAAAATTCTATTCATAACAACATACAGGCCGGTGTGTTTTATTAAAGTCTAGACCTGCGCTGCTTTGATACATGATCAGTATCAGGACGAACTACAGCTGGACATAAGTGAAAGACAAACAGACGTGTGTTTCTTCGGTGACCGGATGAGCCAGGTCCGCCCACCTCCTTCAGACTTTCACCGTTCGGCAAGGACTTCAGAAACTGATTAACAGGTATGTAACCTGCATTTAAATAAATGTTGTGTTTCATGTGTTTGGATTAGACTTTATATCACTTATTTAAAGGTCAACAGTTGTGTGGTCTCTTTAGCCACAAACATGTCTTTCGATGTCCCTTTGTACAGAGTCAAAGTATAACTGAAGGACTTCGTCTTCACACAGTGTAGGAAAGTGTTTATTTGTTTGAAAAATAATTCAGTAATTATTTTAAAAGAGTCATGAGACTCAAATACAAATCACGTTTGGATTCACACGTTACCGTTTTTTTTCATTCATGTACCTTGTGTGTCCACCCGAGCTAGAGATATAGGAACTTTACCTTATGGACCAGTAGGGGGCGCAGCTGCAACAGCTTGAAGTGACTGTGCATCAATATCATACATCTGTAGCTTCTTTTTTTCATCAGATATTGAACTGCTGAAAGGTTCAAACTCTGGAAGAAATGACAGACTCCAAAGATGTTACAGAGCAGAATTATCTGCAGTTTTTGCTTCAACTTTTCCTGTTGTTTTATTTCTGTTTTCAGAACCTCCAGGATGCTTCATGTGAAAGACAGACAGGCCTTTAACTTTCAGTTTGGTGTCTTCACTGGTTTTGCCTGCTGTCATCCTGATCCCCTCATGCAGAGGTAAATTACACACATGTCTAACTGCCTGGTTTATGTCAACCTTTTAACTGATAGATTATCAAAGCTGTTGTCCATTTATCTGTGAAATGACAATTAATTGATGGATTGTTTCAGCAAAAAATTACACTGAAACTGGGCAGTTTCAGTGTAATTTCTTTCTAATAAACTGTCACCTATCAGACATTTTTTAAAAGCACTTAAGTGTCAGTTTTCATTCCATATCAAATGTTGCTAGTGTCAGGGACCTCCTCTTTTACTTTCAACACATTTACTTAAGATCTGTAAACCAGTCATGCATAAGGTTATTAAAAAACAGTGTAGTTTATTTTGAAATCAGCCGAATGAATAATTCTGTGTTTGCATGTTGCATGTTGTTGATGTCAGTGGGACAGTCTGAGGTCCTAGTTTTAGTCCAGTGTCTTTGTTTCCTCTCCTTCCAGGACAGTCGCAGGTGATTTGTTCACCTCAGCCAATCATAGCCCTGGCTAGTGATGATGTTGTGTTTTCATGTCACCTTGAACCTCCTATCAGTGCCGGTTCCAGGACAGCGGAGTGGACCAGACCTGGTTTGGACCCAGAGTACATCCATGTCCACCAAGATGGACGACTGTTGCATGATGTTTGAGCTGTTTAAGAGACACAACATCTGCACAATGTGACAGCAGACCTGCTCCACTGCGCCCCCTTCTGGTCTTTATCCACACATTACAGGTTCATGTGCACAAGGGGCTCAAAGGTTAGTTGTAGTAAAATATGCAGGGCTGCATGTTGTGATAAATATGACAGGAAAAATGGGAGCTCACATTCAGGCTGATTTAATTTTACAGAAAAATCTCTTGCAGATGTATAAAAACACTCTGCTTCTGCAGTGTTGGATAAAGAATCTGTGAATATTTAGATATTGCTCATTTGCAGAGGTTTAACTGCTGGGCACCAGATGAAGGTTTCAAGTTTTCTACATCTCATTTGTGTGGGTGACATGTTGACCACAACTGGTCCAAAATCATGTTTTTATGTACATAAATTATAAATCAAAGTTCAGGATCACATTTTTAAAAAAGACTCTGAGACCAGTTTGTTTCAGTACTCCAGTTTTTAATAAGATTGTTGCTCAAAGCGTTCTCTTCATTACACATTCAGTCTTCTCAGAGAGGAGCTCCAGCTCCCGTTCACGTCACTTGTCGCTTCGTCCCTTCAGTAGCGTTACAGCAGAGAATCAAAGATGTGATTACACATGAGACCGATTACACAAAGACTCTCTCATCCAACCATGTTTGTGTGTTTGGTAGGTACATGACACTCGGCTCAGGAGCTTTGAGGGACGCTGGCACAGACTGATGGGAGGACAGTTGAACACGGGAAGTCATTCCAGCAATGGCTCTCTGTGAACACAAGAAACACTGGAGTCAGTCAGAGCCACAAAAACCAGAACCTGACACAGTCGACTGAACTTGACTGAAGAACGATTCAATGTTAATGAAAGAAAAGTAAGTTTAAAATTCAAACATGCAAAACTGTTATTTGCTTCTCCTGTCTCATTTACATCAGTCAGACATCAGGGTAAATAATATGTTGTGATTTACCGTTAGCATTAATCTGTAAACAAGACTCGGCACCAACATAATTGTCTGGTTCTCCTTCACACCAGGAGTCAAATTCAAAACCGCTGCCGTCACTCCAGAGCCAGATACCCTCCTAGAAGACGAGAGAACAGAACAGATGTGTAAGTCAAAGAGTGTCATTCTCATTAGTCGGACGATCACAATCAGTTGTTACTTCCAGAAGAAGAAAAGTGTTTCATCAAGAGCCTTCCAGGATTATGTAACGTTTACTGAGTGTTTTCTCTGAGTCAGTTCCAAACTAACTGACATCAGTCATCAGCTGCATTTTGTTCAAACAAATGACTAAAAATTTGGATGTGAACTTCACAATTAGCATTTGAAGAGTAGTTATGATTTCAGTCGACCAAGGCTTCCTTCAGTCAGCCCTGCAGATAAGACCTTTTATTATTTATGATAAATTACCTTTTGACAGTCAGAGCCTCCAACCCATGTTGTTGGATGACCTCCGGTGTGTGCATGTTTTTATGTACATAAATTATAAATCAAAGTTCAGGATCACATTTTTAAAAAAGACTCTGAGACCAGTTTGTTTCAGTACTCCAGTTTTTAATAAGATTGTTGCTCAAAGCGTTCTCTTCATTACACATTCAGTCTTCTCAGAGAGGAGCTCCAGCTCCCGTTCACGTCACTTGTCGCTTCGTCCCTTCAGTAGCGTTACAGCAGAGAATCAAAGATGTGATTACACATGAGACCGATTACACAAAGACTCTCTCATCCAACCATGTTTGTGTGTTTGGTAGGTACATGACACTCGGCTCAGGAGCTTTGAGGGACGCTGGCACAGACTGATGGGAGGACAGTTGAACACGGGAAGTCATTCCAGCAATGGCTCTCTGTGAACACAAGAAACACTGGAGTCAGTCAGAGCCACAAAAACCAGAACCTGACACAGTCGACTGAACTTGACTGAAGAACGATTCAATGTTAATGAAAGAAAAGTAAGTTTAAAATTCAAACATGCAAAACTGTTATTTGCTTCTCCTGTCTCATTTACATCAGTCAGACATCAGGGTAAATAATATGTTGTGATTTACCGTTAGCATTAATCTGTAAACAAGACTCGGCACCAACATAATTGTCTGGTTCTCCTTCACACCAGGAGTCAAATTCAAAACCGCTGCCGTCACTCCAGAGCCAGATACCCTCCTAGAAGACGAGAGAACAGAACAGATGTGTAAGTCAAAGAGTGTCATTCTCATTAGTCGGACGATCACAATCAGTTGTTACTTCCAGAAGAAGAAAAGTGTTTCATCAAGAGCCTTCCAGGATTATGTAACGTTTACTGAGTGTTTTCTCTGAGTCAGTTCCAAACTAACTGACATCAGTCATCAGCTGCATTTTGTTCAAACAAATGACTAAAAATTTGGATGTGAACTTCACAATTAGCATTTGAAGAGTAGTTATGATTTCAGTCGACCAAGGCTTCCTTCAGTCAGCCCTGCAGATAAGACCTTTTATTATTTATGATAAATTACCTTTTGACAGTCAGAGCCTCCAACCCATGTTGTTGGATGACCTCCGGTGTGTGCATTCACCACAGCCTGAATGTGTTTGTACTCCTCCTCGTTGTGGACCGATGCAAGGTGTCCTTTCTTGAGCAGACAGTTTTTCTACAGTGGAGATGAACAGACAAGATGTGAAGCTGCACATGTGGTGGATTCCTCCACCAACAGGAGGATGTGGTAGAGGAAGTAATGAAGGGCTATCTATGTTAAAACATGCAATGAATCCCTGATTACCTCAGCATCAGCCCAACTCATCTCTGTTGACACGAACAGGAAACAGCGACCATTGAACTCAGACCAACCAATTTCACAGGAGGGAGCCACTTCTTCTTTTTTAGATGTGGTGCTGTCGTCTAATGAAGAAATATAGACAGTTGTGATTACTGTAATGATACGACAGTTGATGTGGTTCCTGGGTTCCTTGAAGTCTGATACTCACCCTCTGCAGCATTGACATCTAAAGATGTGGTGCTGTTGTCTAATGAAGAAATACAGACAGTTGTGATTAATGTAATGATACGACAGTTGATGTGGTTCCTGGGTTCCTTGAAGTCTGATACTCACCCTCTGCAACACTGACATCTACTAAAGATGTGGTGCTGTTGTCTAATGAAGAAATACAGACAGTTGTGATTACTGTAATGATACGACAGTTGATGTGGTTCCTGGGTTCCTTGAAGTCTGATACTCACCATCAGCACTGGCCAGAGCCATCACGGCACAAACAAGAAGAGACACAGTCAGCATCCTGGTAGATGTTGAAGAGGGCAAAGAGATGAGAACAAACCAGCTGAGGAATGACCTTCGCTTCTTCTTTCTCAGTGTCAGCCTGTGGTCCTCTTATATACACCAGCGCCTATTGATGGGTGTCGTGTTTTTTTTTTAAAAGTTCATCAGACTTAAAGTCAGTCA
Organism: Lates calcarifer; assembly: GCF_001640805.2. Classification (NCBI taxonomy): domain Eukaryota; kingdom Metazoa; phylum Chordata; class Actinopteri; family Centropomidae; genus Lates; species Lates calcarifer. Next base: position 58,718 of record NW_026117130.1, on the reverse strand, counting down.
ACGAATCAAAGGGCATCACATCCCACACTGTTGTTTTTTTCAAGTCAATATTTTAGTGAGTCATAAAACCTTATCAGCTTCAAGTACATTAATCTGCTCCAACAGATGTTAGTCCACTCACATCTAAAAATGTTTCTGAATGATGAACCAATGCATATCAAGGAAATACTGAAATAATCTCAATAAAATCTGTGCAGTCTCACATGTTTAGTGTAAATTGTCACATGACCAGAGCAGTTTACTTCCTGGTCCATGAGAGGACCAGGAAGTAAACTTGTGTGAGCATTTTGTGTGATCATAGAGAGAGTAAACATGTTGATGGCAACAAGAGTAACACAGTGCACCTGGGTATAGACGTACTTATAAACATACATGGTTCTTGTTCAAACTTTCTACTCTTTGTTGAAGTTTTGCCTTGACCCCGAAAAGATGAGAACAAACCAGCCTCTTCTTTCTCAGTATCAGCTCTGCTTTTCTTATACACACCAACATTTATTGATAGATGTCATGTCATTTTTTAAAAGTTCATTAGTCTGAAAGTTGGTCAACAAATCAAAGGGCATCACATCCCACGCTGTTGGTTGTTCTGGTCCACATCTTAGTGAATCATGAATCTTATCTTTTCAGTAGAAAGAAAGAACTGAAAAATGTCTCGTTAAATAAGTTTAAAAGGGAAGAAACTTGATGTGTTGACACAGAAAGTCTGGATTGTATTTGTTTTTGTCTTTATCACATTTATGTGAGCTCACATTTTTCCCTTTAGAGGGATTTTTAATTCAGATGTCATCATTTTGTATCGGTTATAAAAATTCTATTCATAACAACATACAGGCCGGTGTGTTTTATTAAAGTCTAGACCTGCGCTGCTTTGATACATGATCAGTATCAGGACGAACTACAGCTGGACATAAGTGAAAGACAAACAGACGTGTGTTTCTTCGGTGACCGGATGAGCCAGGTCCGCCCACCTCCTTCAGACTTTCACCGTTCGGCAAGGACTTCAGAAACTGATTAACAGGTATGTAACCTGCATTTAAATAAATGTTGTGTTTCATGTGTTTGGATTAGACTTTATATCACTTATTTAAAGGTCAACAGTTGTGTGGTCTCTTTAGCCACAAACATGTCTTTCGATGTCCCTTTGTACAGAGTCAAAGTATAACTGAAGGACTTCGTCTTCACACAGTGTAGGAAAGTGTTTATTTGTTTGAAAAATAATTCAGTAATTATTTTAAAAGAGTCATGAGACTCAAATACAAATCACGTTTGGATTCACACGTTACCGTTTTTTTTCATTCATGTACCTTGTGTGTCCACCCGAGCTAGAGATATAGGAACTTTACCTTATGGACCAGTAGGGGGCGCAGCTGCAACAGCTTGAATTGACTGTGCATCAATATCATACATCTGTACCTTCTTTTTTTCATCAGATATTGAACTGCTGAAAGGTTCAAACTCTGGAAGAAATGACAGACTCCAAAGATGTTACAGAGCAGAATTATCTGCAGTTTTTGCTTCAACTTTTCCTGTTGTTTTATTTCTGTTTTCAGAACCTCCAGGATGCTTCATGTGAAAGACAGACAGGCCTTTAACTTTCAGTTTGGTGTCTTCACTGGTTTTGCCTGCTGTCATCCTGATCCCCTCATGCAGAGGTAAATTACACACATGTCTAACTGCCTGGTTTATGTCAACCTTTTAACTGATAGATTATCAAAGCTGTTGTCCATTTATCTGTGAAATGACAATTAATTGATGGATTGTTTCAGCAAAAAATTACACTGAAACTGGGCAGTTTCAGTGTAATTTCTTTCTAATAAACTGTCACCTATCAGACATTTTTTAAAAGCACTTAAGTGTCAGTTTTCATTCCATATCAAATGTTGCTAGTGTCAGGGACCTCCTCTTTTACTTTCAACACATTTACTTAAGATCTGTAAACCAGTCATGCATAAGGTTATTAAAAAACAGTGTAGTTTATTTTGAAATCAGCCGAATGAATAATTCTGTGTTTGCATGTTGCATGTTGTTGATGTCAGTGGGACAGTCTGAGGTCCTAGTTTTAGTCCAGTGTCTTTGTTTCCTCTCCTTCCAGGACAGTCGCAGGTGATTTGTTCACCTCAGCCAATCATAGCCCTGGCTAGTGATGATGTTGTGTTTTCATGTCACCTTGAACCTCCTATCAGTGCCGGTTCCAGGACAGCGGAGTGGACCAGACCTGGTTTGGACCCAGAGTACATCCATGTCCACCAAGATGGACGACTGTTGCATGATGTTTGAGCTGTTTAAGAGACACAACATCTGCACAATGTGACAGCAGACCTGCTCCACTGCGCCCCCTTCTGGTCTTTATCCACACATTACAGGTTCATGTGCACAAGGGGCTCAAAGGTTAGTTGTAGTAAAATATGCAGGGCTGCATGTTGTGATAAATATGACAGGAAAAATGGGAGCTCACATTCAGGCTGATTTAATTTTACAGAAAAATCTCTTGCAGATGTATAAAAACACTCTGCTTCTGCAGTGTTGGATAAAGAATCTGTGAATATTTAGATATTGCTCATTTGCAGAGGTTTAACTGCTGGGCACCAGATGAAGGTTTCAAGTTTTCTACATCTCATTTGTGTGGGTGACATGTTGACCACAACTGGTCCAAAATCATGTTTTTATGTACATAAATTATAAATCAAAGTTCAGGATCACATTTTTAAAAAAGACTCTGAGACCAGTTTGTTTCAGTACTCCAGTTTTTAATAAGATTGTTGCTCAAAGCGTTCTCTTCATTACACATTCAGTCTTCTCAGAGAGGAGCTCCAGCTCCCGTTCACGTCACTTGTCGCTTCGTCCCTTCAGTAGCGTTACAGCAGAGAATCAAAGATGTGATTACACATGAGACCGATTACACAAAGACTCTCTCATCCAACCATGTTTGTGTGTTTGGTAGGTACATGACACTCGGCTCAGGAGCTTTGAGGGACGCTGGCACAGACTGATGGGAGGACAGTTGAACACGGGAAGTCATTCCAGCAATGGCTCTCTGTGAACACAAGAAACACTGGAGTCAGTCAGAGCCACAAAAACCAGAACCTGACACAGTCGACTGAACTTGACTGAAGAACGATTCAATGTTAATGAAAGAAAAGTAAGTTTAAAATTCAAACATGCAAAACTGTTATTTGCTTCTCCTGTCTCATTTACATCAGTCAGACATCAGGGTAAATAATATGTTGTGATTTACCGTTAGCATTAATCTGTAAACAAGACTCGGCACCAACATAATTGTCTGGTTCTCCTTCACACCAGGAGTCAAATTCAAAACCGCTGCCGTCACTCCAGAGCCAGATACCCTCCTAGAAGACGAGAGAACAGAACAGATGTGTAAGTCAAAGAGTGTCATTCTCATTAGTCGGACGATCACAATCAGTTGTTACTTCCAGAAGAAGAAAAGTGTTTCATCAAGAGCCTTCCAGGATTATGTAATGTTTACTGAGTGTTTTCTCTGAGTCAGTTCCAAACTAACTGATATCAGTCATCAGCTGCATTTTGTTCAAACAAATGACTAAAAATTTGGATGTGAACTTCACAATTAGCATTTGAAGAGTAGTTATGATTTCAGTCGACCAAGGCTTCCTTCAGTCAGCCCTGCAGATAAGACCTTTTATTATTTATGATAAATTACCTTTTGACAGTCAGAGCCTCCAACCCATGTTGTTGGATGACCTCCGGTGTGTGCATTCACCACAGCCTGAATGTGTTTGTACTCCTCCTCGTTGTGGACCGATGCAAGGTGTCCTTTCTTGAGCAGACAGTTTTTCTACAGTGGAGATGAACAGACAGATGTGAAGCTGCACATGTGGTGGATTCCTCCACCAACAGGAGGATGTGGTAGAGGAAGTAATGAAGGGATATCTGTGTTAAAACATGCAATGAATCCCTGATTACCTCAGCATCAGCCCAACTCATCTCTGTTGACACGAACAGGAAACAGCGACCATTGAACTCAGACCAACCAATTTCACAGGAGGGAGCCACTTCTTCTTTTTTAGATGTGGTGCTGTTGTCTAATGAAGAAATATAGACAGTTGTGATTACTGTAATGATACGACAGTTGATGTGGTTCCTGGGTTCCTTGAAGTCTGATACTCACCCTCTGCAGCATTGACATCTAAAGATGTGGTGCTGTTGTCTAATGAAGAAATACAGACAGTTGTGATTAATGTAATGATACGACAGTTGATGTGGTTCCTGGGTTCCTTGAAGTCTGATACTCACCCTCTGCAACACTGACATCTACTAAAGATGTGGTGCTGTTGTCTAATGAAGAAATACAGACAGTTGTGATTACTGTAATGATACGACAGTTGATGTGGATCCTGGGTTCCTTGAAGTCTGATACTCACCATCAGCACTGGCCAGAGCCATCACGGCACAAACAAGAAGAGACACAGTCAGCATCCTGGTAGATGTTGAAGAGGGCAAAGAGATGAGAACAAACCAGCTGAGGAATGACCTTCGCTTCTTCTTTCTCAGTGTCAGCCTGTGGTCCTCTTATATACACCAGCGCCTATTGATGGGTGTCGTGTTTTTTTTTTAAAAGTTCATCAGACTTAAAGTCAGTCAACGAATCAAAGGGCATCACATCCCACACTGTTGTTTTTTTCGAGTCAATATTTTAGTGAGTCATAAAACCTTATCAGCTTCAAGTACATTAATCTGCTCCAACAGATGTTAGTCCACTCACATCTAAAAATGTTTCTGAATGATGAACCAATGCATATCAAGGAAATACTGAAATAATCTCAATAAAATCTGTGCAGTCTCACATGTTTAGTGTAAATTGTCACATGACCAGAGCAGTTTACTTCCTGGTCCATGAGAGGACCAGGAAGTAAACTTGTGTGAGCATTTTGTGTGATCATAGAGAGAGTAAACATGTTGATGGCAACAAGAGTAACACAGTGCACCTGGGTATAGACGTACTTATAAACATACATGGTTCTTGTTCAAACTTTCTACTCTTTGTTGAAGTTTTGCCTTGACCCCGAAAAGATGAGAACAAACCAGCCTCTTCTTTCTCAGTATCAGCTCTGCTTTTCTTATACACACCAACATTTATTGATAGATGTCATGTCATTTTTTAAAAGTTCATCAGTCTGAAAGTTGATCAACAAATCAAAGGGCATCACATCCCACGCTGTTGGTTGTTCTGGTCCACATCTTAGTGAATCATGAATCTTATCTTTTCAGTAGAAAGAAAGAACTGAAAAATGTCTCGTTAAATAAGTTTAAAAGGGAAAAAACTTGATGTGTTGACACAGAAAGTCTGGATTGTATTTGTTTTTGTCTTTATCACATTTATGTGAGCTCACATTTTTCCCTTTAGAGGGATTTTTAATTCAGATGTCATCATTTTGTATCGGTTATAAAAATTCTATTCATAACAACATACAGGCCGGTGTGTTTTATTAAAGTCTAGACCTGCGCTGCTTTGATACATGATCAGTATCAGGACGAACTACAGCTGGACATAAATGAAAGACAAACAGACGTGTGTTTCTTCGGTGACCGGATGAGCCAGGTCCGCCCACCTCCTTCAGACTTTCACCGTTTGGCAAGGACTTTAGAAACTGATTAACAGGTATGTAACTTGCATTTAAATAAATGTTGTGTTTCATGTGTTTGGATTAGACTTTATATCACTTATTTAAAGGTCAACAGTTGTGTGGTCTCTTTAGCCACAAACATGTTTTTCGATGTCCCTTTGTACAGAGTCAAAGTATAACTGAAGGACTTCGTCTTCACACAGTGTAGGAAAGTGTTTATTTGTTTGAAAAATAATTCAGTAATTATTTTAAAAGAGTCATGAGACTCAAATACAAATCACGTTTGGATTCACACGTTACCGTTTTTTTTTCTCCATTCATGTATCTTGTGTGTCCACCCGAGCTAGAGATATAGGAACTTTACCTTATGGACCAGTAGGGGGCGCAGCTGCAACAGCTTGAAGTGACTGTGCATCAATATCATACATCTGTACCTTCTTTTTTTCATCAGATATTGAACTGCTGAAAGGTTCAAACTCTGGAAGAAATGACAGACTCCAAAGATGTTACAGAGCAGAATTATCTGCAGTTTTTGCTTCAACTTTTCCTGTTGTTTTATTTCTGTTTTCAGAACCTCCAGCTGTTGTCCATTATCTGCTGCCCCTGAAACTGGGCAGGAGAATGGTGAAGGAGTTGGAGAAACAGAGGAATGAAAACATGCAGATAAATGAGACTGAAGGTCAAAATGATTCAGACAATGATCTTTGATGAAACTCAGAGGAGATGGAGGTGAACCAGACTCTGAAGGTTTTGGTTTGAACATTATTCAGTTTTCATCTTGGTGACAGATTTCATGTCAATAAAACAGGAAAGTTAGATTTGTTAAATTTGTATGTCTTGAATTTCCTATATGTCATTGTCTTTTTATGTCTGTAGACAAAGACTAGTGTTTATCTTTTTATGAGAGCACTTCCTGTTGAAAACCTGTGTGCTAACTTTGCTGATTTTGCACCTTTTGCTTCCTCTTCTCCTGAAGTGATCAGGGCTGGTGTGTTTGATGAGGAATGGTTGTAAGAATGTTCTCCAAAGGTGACTGTCAGGATGCATCACATGAAATCACCTCAGTGGTCCAAAGTACAGTTTATATAAATGCATGGAGACGTGAAACCTGCAGGTGAATCCATGAATCCAGCAGTTAAAACCACTGAAATGAGAAATGTTGGCACACTAATAGATTATGGACTTTTTTTTTTTTGTCTGGAAGAGAACTTTATTTCTGTTTTCTGTGTCAGAGAATTTGTCCCTTGCAGCCATTTTATTCACATACTGTTGCTGTGCTGTAAATAAGACAAACATCATGCCATGACTGCTTCCTTTTCCCAGAGAAACTGTGACTTTCTGAATGAAAATAAAGAAAAGAGACTCACAAGTTGTTGAGTGAAAATACTGTAAAGGAAAATGTCATGACACCAAACAGTGAACAGTGATTTCTGTCTCTACATTAGAGAGCTGTCCGTCCGTACAGCTGCACAGTCAGGTGTCGTTCACTGTCACTTAGAAACAGACTGGAAGATGAACACACCTTTTATTCCAGGCGACCGGAAAAACCATGTTTCCCTTTCCGGTGGACTTTGACCGTTCACCGCCTGCAGTCTTTCTCCAACAGATCCACAGGTGTGTGTCTCTTCATTAATGTTGTGTATCATGTGTATTTGTCCTAGATTTTGTATATATATATATATATATATAATTTTTTAATAAAAGGAGAGTTTTTAGAAATCTTTTTTTGTAGGAAAGGGTCCATGACCGTGTGGTCTCCTTCACCACAGTCTTCTCCTCTTCTGTTGGTGACTGACCGCAGTTCAGCTGTAAATCTACATTATGTAGGAAATAAGACAGAACATGGAGTTTTACCTGTGTGAGGTTCATCGGTTCGTGTTTCAACAGATGATTTTAAATCCTGTGAGTTCCTTTGGGATCAGTAAAATCAGCACTGTCAGGATCATCGAGTCCTTTATGTTTTTAGAATCAGTCCGTTCATGCGTTTATAAAAGAGACTGAACTTTAAAACAAAGACTTTTATTTAATCTCACCTCCGCCTGCAGACCGAGGTTGTAGCCTACAGATGTTCCACACATTTATTCACTTTATCTGCGTTTTGTCTCAAATGAAAGTGAAACTAAACTCTGAAGCGAAATCAAAGTGAACTCATGACTGTAGAAAATGGAGGACAGAGCTTTTTAAAGCGTTTACTGTCATAAAATAAGTTTAATAATAATAAAGTTTTCAGACTGAAATCACGCTTTGATTCACTTTTCAACCGCTTTAAATCATGAACATGAGACATGTGGATAAATGAGCAGCAGAGGGCGCAGTGGAGCAGCTGTTGTCACGCTGTGTGGGTGTTTATGAATGTTAATATCATTAAATGTAAAGAATGGCTAAAACTAATTTAAAGACTAAGAAACGTACAGCACATAATCATAGTGAATTTAGATCGCTAATGAGCCAACTCTGCAAACCTCCATTAACAGAAATCCAATATTTGGGATTTAGGTTGGGGAGTGCTTTTGTACAAAAACCTGCCAACATTATTATCAATATTATTATCATCATATAGAGCAGGTAAAACCCTGTTGTGTTGTGTCATGTGTTTTTTTCTGTAGCTATGACATCAGATCAAAATCAGCTTTATAAGCACTTCCTGTAAAATCAAGTCTCAGGCAGATAAGTCAGTGTTGAGTGTGGTTATTGAACTGGACCCAGGGTCTCCATGATCCCAAACACAACACTGGGGTTAAGTGCATTATATATTGTTCTCTTGTTCACTGTTGGCCTAAGATGTTTTTACTGTCTTGTTTCTGTTCAGAACTCCAGGATGTTTCGTGTGAAGGACAGTCAGTCTGGTACAACCACCTCTCTGGTTTTCCACACTGTTACTGTCCTCGCCCTGATACACCCATGTAGAGGTACAGTGAACGCATCAGTGACAGTCTGGCTTGTATCAACATGTACAGTTAGTCTGATGTTTTATTGTAAATACAGTTTTACAGCAGTGTGACTGAGGTGTACCCTGCCTTTCCAGCAGAAATGAGAAAAAATGACTTTTTCTTTTCAGGTCAGTCTGAGGTTGTTGGTGAACCTCAGCCAATCATAGCACTAGTTGGTGATGACATCATTTTGCCCTGTCGCCTGCACCCTGCCATGGATGCATCTGACATGACTGTAGAGTGGGCGAGATCCGACCTGGACCCCAGGTTTGTTCTTGTGTGGCGTGATGGTGTGGAACTGGAGGCTAAAAAACATCCGTCCTACCAGAGAAGAACGTCACTGTTTCCTGACCAACTGAAACACGGAAACATTTCACTGAAACTTTCCAACGTGAAACTGTCTGACCAGGGAAGGTACAGATGCTTCGTTCCAGCATTGAGTAAAGAGTTCTCTGTTCAGCTCTTTGTAGGTAAGTGAGCGTATGTTGTACTGTAGGAAATGTAAGATATGTTCTTCCCTAAAAGCAGATTGATGGGAAAGTTGCAGAAGAAGCTAAGACCCTTTTCTTTGGCTGGGTTTTGTCCACTGATCCAAGTAATTTAATCAAACCCGTCAGACCTATTAGACAGTGAGGCTCTGGATTTATTGGATGCAGTTTGTAACTTGGAAAATTGTTGGCCTCTTCTTCAGGTGCTGCCTCCTCGCCTGTTGTTACCATAGCAGGGATTAATAAAACCATCAGTGCAGTGGTGTTAGAGTGTAAATCTAAAGGATGGTATCCAGAGCCTGAGGTGTTGTGGCTGGACGGTGAGGGAAACCTCCTCTCTGCTGGACCTACAGAGACAGTCAGAGGTCCTGATGACCTCTATACTGTCAGCAGCAGAGTGACTGTGGAGAAGAGACACAGCAACAGCTTCACCTGTAGAGTCCAACAGAACAAAACCAACCAGACCAGAGAGACACACATACATGTTCCAGGTAGGAAATAAAAATGATCATATGATCACTCTTTATGCAGCTGTTACTGTATCTTATATAAATACACATATTTTCTGTGCTTCATCATTTCAGATGATTTCTTCCCGTCTAGTTCCAGTTCATCTGTTCCCGCCATTGTTGGTGTGGTTGTCAGCCTCCTGTTGGTTCTCACATTAGTCTTCATTGTGTGGAAATGGAGACAGAACAAACTGAGTAAGTCAGCTGTCAATCACAGGTCCATAATGAAAATGAATGAAGAAATGACTAATGATTAAGAAACATCAGATTGCTCAGTCGGCTCCTGCCGTCAACAACCCTGATTTGCATTTATGAATGTGTCTAGAACCTCTCAGTTCATTTTTGATTTCCAAAGGGACTTATCAATGGTCACAGACCAAAATGCCTCTGGATGCAAATTAAATAGACCTAGAGCCAATCACAGCAGCAGAAGAATGTAAACAGACTGTAGCTACAGCAGATGTTTGTTCTTTTAGAGAAAATATACCATCCGGTTCATTTAATACTGTGGTGACTGGCAGATTCAACAGGCCTGTCCACATCAGCGGCAGCCATCTTCGTTCATAAGGAAACTGCTTCCAGACTAAGTCAGAAGGCAGTTTGTCAGAGGAAGAGTTTTTCTCATTTAAAATGGTTGTTGTGAAATCTTGAAATATCATCTTAACACTGTTTATTTTTCCTGCACACAGAGAACAAGAGCAAATGTGATGTTGAACAAACACAGGAAGTAAAAGAGAAGAGGAGCAACTCTGACAGTAATGATCCATTGATGGAGCCTCTGATGAGAAACAGAGAAACAGAGAGAGAGACAGTGGAGAATGAGGAGATGAAGATCCATCCCTCAAGAGAAACAACAAATATTCACACTCAGATAAAAGAGGAAACACACCAAAGACCAACTGACAGTGATCTTCAGTCTGCAGTGGAGGGAGGACGTCCCCAACAACGAGGACAGACAGAAAGAGAAACCACAAATGGTCAAGAAGAAACTGAGACTCTATCAGCAGAGGGAAGAGGAGATGATCCAAATCCAACAGAGAGTGATTTGGAGAAGGGAGATAAAACTACATCTGTGGGTGAAAACACCAATGTGAATGACAAGACAACGATCCATCCATCAGCTCAAACAACAAATCCAGACACTCATATAGAGGAGAAAACACACCAAACACCAGCTGACAGTGATCTTCAGGGAGAAAGTCCCCAAGAACAAGGACAGACAGAAAGAGAAACAACAACTAGTTTGGACAAAGGAAGAAGAAAAAGAAGAAGAGAAGAAACTGAGTCTGAACCAGGAGAGAAACAAAGAGATGATCCAAATCCACCAGAGAGAAATGATGATGACAAAGCTACAGGCAAAAGAAAGAAAGTAGAGGAAATATGATGAAAGAGTTTCTAGAAAAATGAAACAGAAGAAGGAACAGGAGACTCTGATAAAAGAACTGAAACAGCAGCTGGAGGAGGTGGAGAGACAGAGAGAGGAGACTGAGAAGAAGCTTCAGTCAGAGAACAGAGAGGAAGACATGAAACATCTGGAGAAGAAGAAGACAGAGCTTCAGAAACAGCTGGAGAAGATGGAGAGAGGACGGGAAAGAACAAAGAATGAGGTGATTCACATGACAGAGCAGAAAATTAAAGTGACAAATGAAAAGGAGGAAGTTATGAAGAAAATAAAACAGATGGAGAAACAGAGGAATGAAAACATGCAGATAAATGAGACTGAAGGACAAAGTGATTCAGATGATGATCTTTGATGAAACTCAGAGGAGATGGAGGTGAACCAGACTCTGAAGGTTCTGGTTTGAACAGTGTTCACCTTTCATCTTGACATGACATGAACTAAAAAAAACATTATTCAGTGTCTTTTGAATTCACTAAATGTCACTGTCTTTTCATGTGTTTTTAAAAAGAAAAATCACTCATCTGCTCAAGTATTTTAAAGCATTATTTATGCAACATTATGGAAATATTTTATTATCGCTGGGATGGTTCAGAGTAACAGGGAGAACAGAGCCTCTGTTTTCCTCTCTGCTCCCTGAACACCTGTTGTTGCTCTATGGTTTTTCAGGTTGGATCTCCCTCTAACTGAGTGAGAGTCAGAGGCTTAAACTGCTGGAATCAGACCAGAGAGTTCAGAGTGAAGCTGAACTGTAGGCAAAGACTAGTGTTTATATACGTGTGTGTGTGAATTAATTGAGATTATTCTGTTTAACTACATTTCTAGCCACTGTAATATTAATGTTTTATCTCTGTATTTTGTTGTGTAGGATGTCTCTGCATTTTATGTGCGATTGTTCTCCTTACTTCCTCTGCCAATACTATATTAATATTTTTAATATTTTTTACCTGTCGTTGAAAAATGTGTTTGTTTGTTTCTCACTACTTTCTGACTGCCTCTCTCTGCCTGAGGCTCTCAGCACAAAGGCCACTGATTCCTACTGAGGACACTGTGAGAGCTTCACATTTCCAAACAGTGTGTAGGCTTGTGTTTGAGTTTCACTGTCTTCATTCTGTGATGTTATAGTGCCACCATGTGGTCAAACAGGGAATAATTCAAATAGAAACAGATGATTCCTCCTGCAGTGACAGGACAGTCACACACTGTAAATTACACTTGATCAAACATCACAATCGTTTATTAAAAATCAATAAATAACACTACACACACACATTTGAACAAAAACATGTAGATGTTGTAATGTTTCCACAGATTAATAATTTACTTTTGATGTTGGTGGCACTGTGTGTTTTTAGCTGCAATTTACAGACGTCAGATGTTTGTTAAAAGATGCTGATACTCAGTTCAGGTCACATGACACAGTGAGAAACTTGACACCATTTTCAAACTAAATGTTCTCAGCAGCAGAAACATCCCAAATACACAAAGTCAGTCATGCTCAATGTAATTATTTTTATAAATATGCTACCTTTTGTTAGCTCTTTGCCTCTGTTCTTTATGCTAAGTTAAGTTAACCAGCTGCTAACTGAAGCTTTGTATTGATGGTACAGACACGTGTGTGTATTAATCATCTACCTGAAGAAGTCGAACTGTTCCTTTAAGATCTGTATGTGATGTTACTCCAGTGTCCATGTTTGGTCCTGTTGTGTTTTATTGTGCCTCTAATGGCTCATTAATATATACAGACACTAATATTACCAGCCATGACTGTGATGCAGTTATTCTCTGTTAGTGTTGTGGTGAGTGAAGCAGCAGGAGTTAAACAGGCTGATGATCAGCTGCAGGCTCTGTACGTCAGCACAGGTTCAGGTGTGTATATCTTCCTGACAGGTGTGTACACAGCCACAGAGGAGAGTGAGGAGGAGCCCCCCCTCAGGACCTGTCCTGTCAAACAAATGACCAAAAAGAAACATGTTCAGAGAGAGACACAGGGTCCTGTTTTAATTGTGTGAGTGCAACAACCAGGGCAGAGTGGTCATAGGTGAACATCTGCTACTGTGGTTCATGAAGGTGTCACAGTGGAAAATGCAGACGGGCTGAAGTTAAATACAACAGCATCAGCTCAGCTTCTTCAGGGAATCAGACACAGCGTGAACACAACACCACAGACCTGCAGTCAGAGGCAGGAAGTGTGAGTCCAGTTTCAGGTTGTGCTGGACCCACAGTTCTGTGTGACACTGCGCTTCAGTCAGACTTCAGTGTAGGAGTTTGATATGTTGCTCTGTATACATCAGTGTTCCTGGTCTTTCATCACACGTCAAGGAAACTATGTTCATTTCTTTTCACACCTCATCCTGTCAGTGTGTGTGTGTGTGTGTGTGAGTGAGAGAGAGAGAGTGTGCTGACCTTTTTTGTTGGTCTTGCGTGTCCTGGTGATGTCAGTGTACAACACAACTGTGGGGCTGATTTCACCTGCAGCACAAAATATTTTCCTGTTACACATCAGCTGCTTTTAAACGTTTCAGTTAAGAGAAGTGGAAACAGAAAATACAAACTGTTTATTTATAGACGTTTTGTTCTGTCCACTGCTTTGGTCCAGATTGTACAGACATTCATTGTGCCCAGAGGAAGAACTGTAGTAACTTAGATGATCAACTTCCCATTTAGCGCTGTCATCAGGTCAAAATTTCAATCACAAAACTCTGACTTTTGATCAAATACCTGCAAATCTAATGACACTTCATCCTCAGCTGGACTTTGTGTTTGAATGCTAACTCAGACATGTTAAATATTGTACCTGCTAAACATCAGCATGTTAGCGTTGTGGCTGATCGTGGGATAGTGTGTTAGCCTGCAGATTTAGGTTAGGTTTAACACACCGCTGTGCCCGGGTACAGTCACAGAGGTGATTGCTTGACCCATTTCTTTAGAGCCGCAGTCTGCTTTTGCAGTGGCACTATTCAAACGTTAAACTCACATTCTCCGTCACTGACAGGAGTCATTTCTTTGATGTGAGAACAGGCTGACCTTCTTGGGTCCTGCAGAGGCAGAGCAGCAACACAAAGGTCGAGACTGAGACCAGGCAGAGACCCACCACAGGAAGTAGAATATGAGCAGGGGTTGACTGAGACGACTCAGGATGCTCTGCTTCTACACAGAAATACCACAGGTTGAACCCTCTGCAACAAAAAAACAAGCTCTGGGTTTACATTCACTGAAGTTATATGTTAAAGAATACCACCTCTGACAGTCAGCCAGCTGTCTGGTGATTGTTCACCTCCAGAGATCTTACACTTGTAGAATCCTTCATCAGATTTAGAAACACTGTGGATGGTCAGGTTTCCTGTGGAGCTGCTGCCAATGAAAAGCTCGTCTTTGTAGAAATAAGAGGTGATATTGGAGAAGGAATTTGTCACATATGTACAGCTCAGAGTCACATTGTCTCCCTCCATCACAGGAAGAACAGGACTCTCCAGGATCACTGAACCACCTGAAAGACAGACAGAAAGAGCAGGAAATAACTGAAGCTTAAAGCTGCACACCTGCAGCATAACCATTACATGTGCAGCACAGTCTACTTCATCAGGTTAAGTCACACTGTTAAACTGTAGCAAAGAGCTGAGTTTATATCCTAACTACAGCAGTGACTCCCTATGTGCACAATTCAGGCAGGAGCATCCATCCAGAGGAAACTGCTGAAACCCACCTGTTACAGTGATGTTGATGGTGCTGCTGCACTCTCCTGCTTCAGACTCACACCAGTACACTCCAGTTTCCATTGGGTAAACATCAGTGGAGCAGTGGGTTTCATGTCTTGTACCCCAGGATGTGGGACAGTCTTCATTTATTCCTGTGGATGTGTTCCTCTTTACTCTCCACTCTGAAGAGTTCCCCTGATGTTCACAGCTCAGAGAGACAGACTCGTACATGAAGAACTGGGATCTGTTGGGGAGGACTCTCAGAGTCGCTGCAGGAGACACAGATGATGGAGAACTGAGGTTTTCTTTGTAAAACATGAACCAGGAAAACAGCTGCTGTTTAGACACTCAGTTTGTTGTCGTCTTCAGATTTTGCTGCTTCCTTGTTTCACAGTGATTTGAATTGGAGGTTGAAGCACACACACAAAGGTGTAAAATAAATGCAGGATATCATCACAGACCAGCCTTTATTCATTATTTAATTTGTCCAGATTAGAGAACTCACCAACGACAGCGCACAGCGTTGTGATCTCCATGCTGCCTCTCTGCTGGTGACTGACTGAGTGACTGACTGAGTGACAGGAGGGTGCATTACACCTCTGACTTCATGTCATACAGGCCACAGCTTCCTGTTGATATGATAAAGTCAATGTACAGATGGTTGTTTGTGCTGGGTCTCAGCATGGCACCTCAGAGGCAGTGAACACAACACTAACATATCATCACCTTTTCAATAACTTGTTAGTCAACAAAGGTATTTCATCCTGGGTTTTGTCTGAAACAGCTGCAGCTGCTAAACTGTTTAATAATTTTATTAATGATCAGTAAAAACTTGATTAACTGGTCTCTAATTCTGTGGAGCATCATATTTAAACATGGTTATTACAGGGTTCTGTTGTGAACTGTTTTAGAACAAGCTGTCAGACACATCTCACTAATGTTAATGATCTTTTTTGTCCATAAGGGGGTGCCACAGAGCTCAGTCATTTTAAACACCAAGAAAGCCATCACATGTATTCCTGCCCACTTGGGTGGGAGGTCTAACAGTGTTGGACACTGTCATCAAGGTTGGAGTGTGTGTGTCTATGAAAACATGTGACCACAGAGTGTATTCAGGTGTAGATGGTGTAGTTATTCTTTTACAGGCAGCAGTTTAGAGACATTACTGTATATTTCTAATTTCACTTATTAAGATGGTCATTTTGTGCTTCTCACTTCCTGCTGGGTTTACAGTGCATTCAAAACCACACTGTAACACAAATGTGACCAAGTCCTGCTGACTGTTGTTATTAAGAAAAGTTCAGTTAAGTTGGCTGCAGCTGAAAATGTGTCAGAGCGTTGGTGAACTAAGCTGAGATGAAACTAATGAAAGTTAGTCTGAGTGTGGTTAAAAGCAGACTCAGAGTTTCTCTCACAGACTGTTTCAGGTAAATTCAACCACACGTCAGTTAAAATTAAACATCTTCATGCTTCTGTATATGGTCCGACGGTCAGTCAGCGTCGAGACAGGATGGAGTTCACAGGTTTCCTCTTCACGCTCTGTGAGTCACATGTTACCTTTCGTTTTTATAAACTGACTTTAACCTCTTTATTGTGAATTTTAGACTAAAGCTCATAAAAACTTTAACTATTAAACGAGCAGAATGTCTTAATCTTTGTGTTAATGTCACTTCTCTCTCTGTTCTTTCCCTGTAGTGTTTAGCTCATGTACTTACATGTTTGGACGAGTACATGGTAACACCTTCTCATTCTCATCCAGGATTAATTAGACAGTGGAAATGGATCATGTTTTCACTCTAACCTCTTCCTCTATCTCTCCAGCCTCTCTCACAGTCTTTCCTTACAGATCTCAGTTGTTTAAGTACGAGTCTTTCTCTCTGAGCTGCGACGAGAGCAGGAAGTCGTCTGGTTGGACGGTGAAGGCCAGAACGGTCCGAGGACTTTCAGAGTGTGGACAGGACTGGGGCTCTTTGCAAGAGTCGTCCTGCATCATCAACGAAGCCTACAGCTGGCACAGTGGAGTGTACTGGTGTGAGTCCACAGCAGGAGAGAGGAGTCCAGCTGTCAACATCAGCATCACAGGTCAGTTCATCACAGGAGGCAGGAGGAACGTTTGTCCGTCAACCAGGCATCAAACCTTAATATCAGAGAAATAATTACATGCAGCGGGATTTCCTGAGAATCCTTTGTGCTTATGAACGCAATCTGAATCCAGTACGGGAAGACCAGACTCTGCCAAACAACCATGGAGATGATTTCAATTTCATAAAAATCATATTGATTATAACTTTTAGAAAGACAGAGAGGGGGGTTTGTACAACTGAAACAAAAACATGTCTTTTCAAAACACTTCTAAAGCATTTACAAACTTTAATTTGTACTAATATCCAGATTAAAATGAGGTGAGAGCAGTGATCAGTGACTCTATCCCATCTAATTTCATCTAACTCAGTGTAACTCTCCTGTAAATGTCAGCTTTATGTCTTTATACATGTATTCAGTGGCCAGATGTTGTAATATTTATCCTTTATTTCTCAGTGCGATGTTCAGTAACATCAGGGTATCTCCCAACAGTGCCATCTGGTGTACAACGTTAGAAATAGCAAATGGATCTTGTCAAGCTGAATACAATATTCAAGCTTGAAAGAAAAAACACAACCAACAGAAATGCATGAAGCAATCAGTCATGCAATATTTGAACTCAATATAAACTCCAATAATGCAGATGAAAATAAAATACTTTCTACAAGGATCAGTAAAATATGCATGTCACATTTGACTGACATTACTGAAGCCTTAGAGTCAAATGTGTCTGCATATTTTATTGAAAAAATGTATCTGAAAAGTTCTGATCTGTTGTGTTTCAGAGAGTAACGTGATCCTGGAGAGTCCCGTGTTTCCGGTGATGGAGGGAGAATCTGTGACTCTGCGCTGCACAACTCAAAGCAACTCTTCAGACCAGCAGGTCAGCATCTTTCTGAGGAACAGATCTTTCATCAGTGCAGCCGTCACAGGTCAGATGATCATCCCTGCCGTGTCCAAGGCTGATGAAGGCCTCTACATGTGCAAGGTGACTGAAATGGGGGCATCGGCAGAGAGCTGGCTCACTGTCAGAGGTCAGGAAATACAGTGATTTTTACAGTAATGTCAAGATCATTTCTCTTTTTCCTCCCTGGAACATTTGAAATTGTGTTTGCACGTGCTCGAGTGAACATTTGGAGGGTTGGTTTTATGAGTTAATGTTTCACTTATTTCACCATCAGCTGCTCCAGATGCTCCAGATGCTCCCCTCCTGTCTGTCTCCAGACTGATCTGTCTTCTACTGGTGGGAACTCCTTACCTGCTGTCCACCATCCTGCTGGGACTCATTTACAGAGACAAGATGAAAGGTGAGTTACAACATTCTCCATAACAGTGGTGGTGGAGATAAACTGAGATGTTGTTACTTCCTGGTTGGTTAACTTGGTGAAAACGGGGGAAATATTTTTGTTTTTGTTTCTGCAGCACAGCGAGATGAAGAGACATCAAACTCCAGTGAAGTTCAGACAGAGGACGTCATGTGATGGACAGTTCACATCAAATATGCTGCATTTTCACTGATGTGATAAACAGGGCTTAGTACAATATAAAGATTAAATAATAATAAGAAGAAATCAGACACTTTCTCAGTCAGATTTTTAAAGGACCATTCATTTGTTCATTTTTTCATCCTTTTCCTTTAATAACTGGTTTTATTTGTGTTCAAGTTAGTGTCATTATTACACCACAAGAGGGAGACAAACACATGACCCACTGACCCAAATAAAGTTTTGCACATCAGTCCACACCGTTGTCAGTGTATACATCCACATGCATACAGCAACAGAAGAAGAAGAAGAAGAAGAAGAGAGCCACAGCGCAGAAGCCAATCCAGTGCTTAAGAAAAACAGTCTGGACCACACTGAAATCAACTGAAATGAATAAAAGTATAAATAAATATTTAGCCAGCCGCAGCACCTCAGGCTCTGGATACCACCACTGCACCGCCGAGTCTATATATATATATTTATATATAAACCTGACACCGTTTATTTTAATGATGTCGTCAATAAACAATAATGAGATACAGTAACCTTCGTTATTTAATGCATATCTCATGCGCATGCGCGTCGACTATAAGACTGACGTCAGACGCCGAAATTTGCGTACAATGGCGAACTCGACAGACCGTGTCAGACCGCGTCATGGCGGGGTCGAAATTTAAAAAGCCCGGGGATTTAACAGCGAAACTGCCCTTGACTGAAAAGTTGCTGGAAGTTCAGAGACAATGGAACGACCGCGTGCAACAACAGGAGGAGCTGGACACTCAGTCAGAAGGTCAGTGCTGTCTTTAATTAGCCACGAGTTAGCGTGGTGTTAATGACGCTGTCAGGTGTGTCGGCGCGTGTCAGGCTCGGAAAGTTTGTAACTTACTGTGTTTGTTTAGAGCCACACGTTTAACTCTACTGCGCTGAGCGAACACTGACTGTTGAGGCTGTTTCCATTAAGTTCTCATATTTAAAAGCAAGTTCGCAGAATTTAACAATAAACTGGAGTGGTCGCTCAGAGAGACGCGGGATTAAGCCACAGTGCTGTAACACTTTATCAGTTTGACTGGACTGAATTCAGTAGGAGAAGATGCGTTTGGAAAAGAGGCGCAGCAACGTGTGCAAAGCTGTGCCTCAAGTGTGCGCGCTATTTTGGTTCAAGTAGCTCTAAGAGCAAAAGAGCCGACACCAGGTGAATTCTGTCTTTTATTATAAGTGAATATTAACTGAAAAGGTTTGTGTCTCTCCTCCCAAGCCGCCAAAACACCACACAGATGTGAAGTGAATTTCAAGTATTAGAAGTTACCAAACTCTCAGGAAAACATTAGGAAAACATTAGAGGCTTGAGACTTGACTCAACGCCCTCCTGTGCGGTGTGGGAAAAGATACCAGGAGAATCTGGTCCTTTAAAACTCGCCCATAAAGGTAAGGGATGTCTGTAAAGTAGCTAAGTTAGCCATGCTTTAGCATAGCATTAACTTCATTGCTGTCAGGTGTGTTGGCTCCTGTTAGGCTCATTAACTCTCTAACATAATTTAGCTGTTTAGAGTTGCATGTTTAATTTTACTGCACTGAATGATTGCAGCATATGATGTCCAGGTTTTTATCCTTTCCTAAGAGTGTATGGGTGTGTGTTATTATACACATTTTATCCCTCTCTCTCTGTTGTGTATTGGAGGTGTCTTGCCATGGCTGCTGTGTCATGAATATGAGCTTGAAATGTTTTCTCTGTGTCTTTGCTTGGCTGCCATATGCATCCAATTTGAACATGGCCACCCATTATTTCACTGGTCTGTCCAACATGGCCACCTATTTGTTTCTTTGTCTTTTTTTTGAAGTTGCTGAAGTTTCCAGTCATGAGGAACTAGGATCAGGTGATTATCTGTATCTGTAATGTATGCAGTAAAACAGCAGACTGCCTGGTACAGATGTTTTATTTCAGCTTGATATTTAGATGTTAATCCATTTATTTGTACAATATCAAATTCTTAAGGACATGTTCAAGACATTTCAGTTGATGACTGAGACTCTGATCGATTTATATATTTAGACAGTCAATCTTTCAAAAGTGTAAGTATGAAACGTGAAAAATGTATACAAAACATCAGAATCATGGGTACAGTCTTAAAATAATATTTTAATTGTGAATAATGTATAGTATTGATATAAAGCACTGTACAAAGCATAAAACATAAGTTGCTACAATGTTAGAACAGTAGGTGGCAGCACTGAACCATCAATGGTCCCTCAGGCTTGGAAGTGGTGAAATATTTTACAGCTGCAGATAATCCTGTAAAACAAGTATGGTGTATATGTATATACAACTATAACAGAATGACAATGAGCATCAAGTAATCAGAAGTGTCATGAGATAAACACAACAATTACAAAACATGAAATAAAAATACTCCCTTTAAAAGCTGTAAAACACCACTCCTCTTCTGCACGCTTTGGTGTGTAACCTCCATTACATTACTTAAATGGAAATGTATATATGTATAGATTTCCATCACTGAATTTATGCTCAGGATTTTACTGCACAGCAGCATTCAGTGGATTTAGAGTTGGCAGTGTTGATGGAGAGGCATGTACTCATGTACTGTAGAGACAATGAAACATTGCAGACTCCCCAAAATATGAAAAGCATTCATCAGGTCAGTCGGAAATGTTGTCATCAGCTCAGGTCCATGAGGGTCTACACAGACCTTTTGTGCTGACTGTACTTGTGCTATATACTCTTTCAAACGCCAAAGTGGTTTTCCTCTGTCAGGAGGTCATTGTACGTCTGCTGTCCACGTCTGTACTGAAGTGTGATGAAACCCAAAGGGCTCATAGTAGACGAGATTATCATGTGATTTAATTTGTCAGTTACCCTGAGTTGAACCTGAGCTGAGCGCTCTGTGTCAGAGCTCTGTGTTAAACTGAATGTGGTTTGAGGTCTCTCTGTCAGAAGCGCTGATGACCAAGCCACAGGTTAGCATTAGTGAGCAGACGGGGAACTGATGTCAGTGGTTTAATATGGAAACATACAGATAGATACAACAGCATCATGTTGGTAACTGACCACAGTGCAGCAGCTTTGTCTTTTTTTAAAACCGCATCACATCAGATGTGTGAACAGATGGAACAATGTGCTTCAACTGTTAACAAACTGCTCATCTTAGACACTGATGATGTGATGAAAGCAAAGGCCCCAGATGAAGACTGATGAAGGTTAATATAAACCGCTTGACTGCTTTAAATTATTTTAATTTCATGGTGTAGGCTTTTTAAAAAATGTTTTCCACAATATAACAGTCCTCTGTGGCTGTAGAGGTTACACTCTGTGATTGTGGCTGCTTTAGAAAGAAGACCTCATCATTTAACCACGAGGAACTGACACGAACACCTGACTCTAACCTTTCTCTTTTTAAAGAACTGAAACATTTCCTGCTCTTAGACAAGTTTCTATACAACTTCAAAACCTGTTTTCTGGGGATTTTTCTCTGAAGTTGAACTAAAGCCACTGCTGAAAGATTGACTCTCTTACAGCAAAGAAAAACATGTAGTTAGCAGTCTTTCCTGCAGCATCACTGTGATTGTATGGTATGACCTGCCTCCCTTGCAAACATGAAAACATTAACATACATCAGCAGAGCTTTGAACAGAGCGTCTCTTCATCTCCTCTGTCCTTTAGTCCGGTGTCGGTGGCCTGGAAAACAGGATAGAAAAAAAACAATGGCTTTTAAAGTTAAGCAATTATTTGAAGAGGAGAAAACTAGAAGCTAAACTGACAACGTCTACATGATTAGACCTGAATTCTGAACGTCGTTAATTAAACTCATTGTGAAGCTTTTAGTGAGCGTTTCCTCGTTGCTTTCTCTACTCTGACAGTGACGTGTTAGACTGACCGTGGTTGAGCACTAGTGCACTGTGAACTGTAATATTCTGTATCAGCTTCAGTCTTACCTGAAGGTGACCTGAGAGTAGATGACATTCTCCTCTGTACCTGCTCTGGACCCGTCGGTCTCTGTTTGAGAAACAAATAATCATCACTCAAATCCACATGAGATAGAAAATTCAGTATTTTCAGATTTCCCTGATTAGTTGTATTACTTATCATTGTTAGGGTGTGGAGCTTTAAAGGTGATATGAAGAAAAAAAGTAGAATGTAGGAGGAAAAATAAGAAGGCAGACGTTCCATTGCCTACATGTCGTACAGCTGTGTGTGAACCATTTTAAACTATTGTGTGTGTTTGTGTTACACGTCTGCTTTTAAACTTTAAACTTTTTTCATAGTGACGATCAAACCTTAACCTCTCGTACTACAGACGGCTAAATAAATCCACTGAGGGGCCCGGTGTTTCAGCCTGTGGTTTTCTGACGTGGGTTATAACTGAGAGGATCAAATTATCACCTGCACCTTTAGTACTTGATAGAAACAGTTGTGACGTCTGAAAATATTTCATGAATGTTGGTGAAATGTCTGTAGACCTACCTCTCTTCTTCCTGTGGGTTTTAACAACAGCGTATGTCACATCGGTGGAATCAGCTGCATTTGATACAGATACTGAAATATCAAAACCAAAAAACAGATAATTCCTCACATGCTCTCAAGCTGTTATTTAAGTATATTGAACATGTGCACCCATCATATATAGTATAGTCTTATAGAACTCTGTAAATAAGAGTGTTATGGAATCATGTTCAGTTCAGTTTACATTCAAACATGATGGCAGCTGTATATCAGTACGATGGGACATGGCTGGTGTTTCTCACCTGTGTGATCCTCATGTGAGTGTGAACCTGGTTTTGTTTTTCCAGATGAAAAACAGACAGATACTGGAGGACAGAAAAGAAAATGTCCTCAATAGTAAAACTGGAAAAGATGAAAAAATACACTGGAGGTGTTTCAGAAATAACAAAGAAGATCAGTCCAGGAGAGGAGAGAGGAGGAGGTTTAGAAGCATAAATGTTAGTAAATATCTTTAAGAAATATCTTTAAGGAAACATAATGATATATTGAGGAAATGTAAATGTATGTTTCTGACAAAGTTTTCATGTTTTCTGCCAAAATATTAAAAAAATCCAATGATTCTTGTAGTGACTACGACATTAATAAACTTTTTATGTGGTTATGTTAAAGCACAAAGTAGTACTGTGTGAGCTATGTCAAGCAGACAGGGCTGCCATACCTTGGTGTTTCCTACAGAGAAGCAGGCCCATTATCAACAGCAGCAGAGCCACTAATGAAACTGCAACAGTCCAGAGCAGGGTGAGAGGATTCAGGGACTGACTGTGGGTGAGAGGAGTCTCTCCATAAGGTTCTGGAAAGAAGATATTAAAAAAGAAATGTTTTCATTGTCTATATTAAACCTAGAGGGAAAAAATGCACAATAACCAACAAGTCACCTTCATTTTTCTTTAAAACGGTCAGCCAGCTCTCTGGTGATTCTCCTGCTCCAGAGATGCTGCACCTGTAGAGTCCTTCATCAGACTTGGAGACATTTCGTATGGTCATGTTGCTGTCATAAGAGGTCCAGAGACTGGAACCGTCTTTGTAGAAATCAGCTATGTGCTGTGACTCTGTTTTCTTGTTTTTACAGTGTAGAGTCACATCGTTTCCCTCCATCACAGGACGAGGAGGAAGTTCCAGGATCACAAAACCAGCTGAAAACAGGTATCTTATTGAATCTCATTTCTATAGATCAGTTATGTACAATATTGTGTCTAAGGGCAGACATTGTAACGATAAAGACCGTTGTAGCCCTGAATCAGTTGCCCCCTGACTCATTTTAGATCAAGCTGAATTTTTCCAGATCAGTTGATGCCTGATGTGCTCTTTTAGAGGAGTTGCAGATTTCTTGCTTGTCAGAAACTTTGGTTGGACTTAAAATCTGTTGTAAACTGTAGTGAGACTATTTTATAGGTTCTGGCTAAAAGTCTGAGACTAATCACCAGATCTGTACAATGAGGCACGTTGATCTTAATATTAACTTTCCTCAACCTTAAATTACCAAAATTCTAAGTACATCCTTGTTAAATAATTTGAAAACTCTTGATTCAGTATTCTCTAAACATACCAGTGATGGTGATGTTGACAGCACTGCTCCTCTCTCCTGCTTCGTTCTCACACCAGTACTCTCCACTGTGTCTTTCAAAGGCTGGATAAATTGTGCAGGATGGTGCTGGTGTGTTGCAGTCAGAAGAATTTATTTGAACTGTTTTATTGATTTTCCTCATCACTCTCCACTTAGAAAATGTATCGATCTCCTCACAGCTTATCGAGACTGTGTCGTATTCATAAAACTGCAGTCTGTCTGGAACAACACGAGGGAAAGCAGTGTCTGAGACATAGAGGAAAAAAAACGTTAAATTAATTTGTTCTGTGTATCTAAACATTTTTGATAGTAGTCTCTGTGTTAGGGATATTAGTCAGTTCACTGTCCAACTTACCAGCTGTCTGAACAAAGTGACTGTGGCTTTGTGCAGCCAGCAGGACCAACACATCCATCACTGCAGAGACAAATGAAAAGAGCTGCACATACATGACCTCATGTATACATACAGTATATATCTAACTAAAAAGACAGAGGATAGTTTGACACTCAGTACTCACTCAGTCTGAGGCAGAGAGCTGTGACCTCCATGTTGTCTCAGTGCTGACTGACTGAGCATCAGACTGAAATACAACTAAGATAGGTAGGTAGGTCAGAACTTCCTCTTCCTGTTTAAATTATTTCTGGTTTCGATGTAGCTGCAGCTTTGAAATGTAGATCTGAAAATATATGAAGCAAAACCACCACTGGAAATAATAAACTCACTGCTTTGAGCCCAAGAAATTTGACACGTGTGCCAAAGAGAAAAAAACCCAAGTTAACGACATTAGTTGTTTTTAAAAAATGGTGGCCTACCATCATAGCTTTCAGTCAAAGTCTTCCTCAGAGTGTGCTGTGGAAAAAACACATCAGTTATAAAACATGATGCAAGTGCAAAGAACCACACTTACAAGAACACAAAGAAAGAAAATATGCTACATCTGGGTTAGCCTCTTCTTCACCAGCCTGTGTGAGTCAGTATTTCTTTCAAATGTCTTTATGAAAAATGGAGCCTGGGTCTGAGATTAACTCTCAATAATCGAAGACAAATACGTCTCCAACATATGTAGTCAAGATAAATGGGAAATAATAACTAACAAAATGACTCAACTTTTTGTAAATGGTTCATTTTAGGAAAACATGACAGTTTGGGTAAAAAATAACTCCTTTTTTAAGGTTAGAGAACAATCGTGGTTATGGTTAAAAGAAAACAATGCCTGCTGGTGGAGACTGGGAAATGAAAAGTGGCCTCATGTGTCTTAACACTTCTTCCCTATGAGGTTTTGAGGCTTTGTAACAGTATCACAGGTATAATTCAGATGGCCGCTAGAGGGCTTCATCACTCAAATGTAACAAGTCATTGAAGACATTCAACATCTTTCCCATATCCAAGCTCTTTACAGATTTAGTGTTTGGCCCCAAGAAAACAGGATGTTGGGTTGAAATCTGCCCAGACTGGATCATCCTCATCTGTTCTGAACAAATGATGTGGAGATCTGAAAACAGTCCTACTCTGCCCTCTGCAGTCAGTCAGCCACTTTCACTCCCAAGATCTTAAAGATGACAAAGACATAACCTCCGTCTCTGCTCAGCTTTTATTGACTAACATATAAATCCAGGTGCAGTAGATCGACAGTTCCACCTGTAGGCTCATATTTGATACGACTGCAGTTCACCTGCCATGCAGCTGCCTGTAAAGACACAAAGGTCACGAAGGACCTGCTGTGGACGAACCTTATCTGGTCACTGATAAACAAAGTGAAAGTACAAATCATATTCGAGGACTTTGGTCCTGAAGGTAACTGCAGTCTGAGGTGAGCCGACTCGTTGACGCACTGAACAGGTAGGTTTGATTTTTGTTGTTGTCGTCTATTTGAAGTAAAATTGAGTCTGTTATAACAGGTGGATATATTTGTATGATGGCAGCTATATATTATACTTTTTTAATGGCTTTATTGCATTAAAAATACAAAATACATTAAAATGAATATATTTTATGGTAAAGTTTGTACTTCATTGAAGTGGTTAACAAACTGTATCACTGTGACAATATATTATTGTTTTACATAGATATAATTCCAAAATGCTTTTCTTCTCACAGTCTACTTAATAAAATTCAACATTTTGTTTCTGGTTTGTTTTCAGACTCCAGCATGCCTTCACTGACAGATAATCTGATGAACAGTAAGTACTTTCTGTCGATTGTTTTTCCTCAGTGTCAGTATTGTAGCAGTCATAAGACATGCTAGTGGACTAACACACATCAGTAAAACCTTGGAGTTTGTTACATGTTTTTTTTTTTCTGCTTTCTGATTCTGTACAGCAGCACAGCCTCACCTTAATTATGAATTCAGATCAATTAAATATTATATTTAATATAATTTTTTGTATGTTTCAAAATGTTTTTTGTGGTTTATGTGGTTATGGCTTCAACACATTGAACTTTCTTTACCTTTTAACTTAATGTAGTTGTTGACCCTGTCAGGTGTGATTGTGATTGTTCTTGCTCACTCGTTGTTCTGCCTCCTCAGGTGATATTCCAGCTAAATTGGACCAGTCCAGTTTTGCCTCTAGCTCCTGTATCCCCATGGCCTTGGCCTGTGGCTTCGCAGGCCTGGCTGTTGGTGGTTTAATAATAATTGTTGTTGTGTACAAATGTAAAGGTAAGTCACAGTTTAACGGTTTGAATAAAAACAAAAAGCATAAATGTTTTACTTTTGATGATATTAAATAGCATTTTATTATGTGTATCCTGCATTTTATTGTCATCATTCAAATAATTTAAAACCTACACTAGATGAAATGCACCTATTAGGAAGACTGTAATACTGAAATATCAGCTGTGTTTGTGTTTCATGTCATATCTTCACTACAGGTGAGAAAGCCGGGCTGCAGAAGAGGATTATATCGCTCGAAACTGAATTACGAAACAACCGTGAAGACAAGGAAAACACAGAACAGCTGGTTACCACAGTACTGGAACAGAAGAGGGAACTGGAGAACCAGAGGAAACAACTCCGAGAACAACTGGACGAAGTCGAGAAAGAGAGGGAGAGGAACAAGAGGACGCTTCAGACTGTGGAGGGAGAAATAACACAGAGAGAAATGACATTTGACAAACCAGAGGAGTTGTTAAGACAGAAAGAAAATCTCTTACAGGCTCAGTGGAAACTGGACCAGACAAAGAAAAGTACTGAGAGACAGTTACTGAACATAGACAAACTGCTGGATCCCATTGAGTTTCAGATTGGCAGAATAAAGAACAGGAGGAGGGATGTTGCCATCTTTATGGAGTAGCCAAACTGAGACAAGGCAAAAGCAATCAGAGCAAATCAGTCACCAACAGGGAACTGGATCAGATGTACAAAGATTAATTAACTGATGTTTGCTGGGGCTGTTGTAGAAAAAAAAAAAGAAAAAATGAAGTGTAATTTGTGATTTACTGAAACAGGACACAGTGCTAAAGATTGATTTGTTATTCTAAGAGCTGCTGAATGACGACGAGGATAAATTTTCTGAGTCCAGACAATGTAAAGAAAAAACTGTGTATAAGATTTATAAACATCTTTGAATGTGTCTATATGATGTTATAATGATGTGTTTGACATTTAATGTCACTTTGTATAAGATCAGCTGTTTGTTGCAGACGTTCAATTCAAATAAAATGTAGTTTAAAAAGGCTCTGAGGATGGTTTACTCTTTGTTTCACTGTGAAAGTTTTCCTGCTGTCATATATGTGTTTATGGAAAAGCTGCAGCGTGAACACACCTTACCTGATAACAGGTGGGATTAAAGTGCAGGTGATTTTATTCGAGGACTTTGACAGAGCGACACACTTTACTCTGGGTTGAGGTGACTCTGATGCACGAAGCAGGTATGTGAACCTTCAAAAATGGAAATCCTATTGCAGAACTCGTAAAGATACTGTCACATGGTGTAATATTTTTTGGAGAATCAAAGCTCTGAATGAGTTTCTAACTCTACCTTTCTACCTGCACAGTTAATCTCCAAAACAAACACGGGATTGTTTTTTTAACAGGATGTGATCTGTCTGCAGCAGCGAGTGGTTTCAGTTGTGGCTTTTACAAATTTGAAACTTTACCATAAACTTATTTTCACGACTGGACTTTCAGCAGTAACGGTTTTCTTTAAATGTTTCTGTAAAGCCTCTTTAACTCCTGTGTTGTGTGTTTTATCATTCCAGCTGATTTCGTCTCATTCAGTTCTACTTGTATTATCGTTACCATGCTGCAGCGCACCCTCCTGTCTATTCCAGTGGTTGTCTTGGCTGTGGCCACATGGAAATGTGAGTCACGTCTTGTTGGTTATTTTCATTAAAAAACGACGACTGCTCATCGTTTACTTTCTCATGTGCCTGTGTCGTGTTCATTTGCAGATCATTACCAGAAAGATGAGAAACTGGATCATCACCAGATAAATTCACTGTTTCAAAAACAGCCACTGACCAAATTAAAAGAACAGGAAAAATCCTTCACTGCAGTGATGGAGAGGAAGGATCTAAAGAATGTGATGGATGATCTCGAACCGCAGCCTCAGAAGGTAAGAACCTCCTCAGTTCTCTTTCTGACATATCAACTGTTTTAACTCATTTTGTTTCCCTTTACTTAGCTTTAAGGCTGTTAAAATAGTCTTGTTGTGCGCTGTCTTGCACAGTACATGTATATATGTTTTCATATTTGTATCACTTGTACATTTTTGTGGCGGTTATATCAAAACTTTGTTCTGACCCGGTCTTCTATTTTTTTAGAATCCTTCAAAGCCGAACACAAAGGAGAGAGTAACCTTTGAACCGGTGCTGAACTCCCTCAGTGGGTCAATTCCCCTCGACACTGTTTTCATCCTGATTCTCATCCACATCTGTGGATCTGTGGGCTCAGTTTGGTTTTACTGTGATTTAGTCATTATTGAATATGCCTGATTTAAATCAGATCACTAAGTGTGATGTGATTTCTACATATTCATTTTAATTCTTCTTCTAAATGTATCTACAGAATGGTTCCTGTAGAGATTTTTACATTATTTGATGTTCTGCTTTTCTTCCAGCTGATGTGGCCGAGTTCATCTCCACAGTGTCTCATCACATGTGCTCTGCAGGCAGCCTTACTGACTTGGCTTTTAGTTTTATAATGGCTGTTTTTGTGTGGTACAAATGGAAACGTACGTGTTTTTAATATTTAGTTATATGCTGTGTGATGGAACAGGCTCAGTTACTGAAACATTTCATTCAACATTCACATTGTTTTTCCACAACAGGTGAGAAAACAGCCTTGGTGAGTAAGAACACACAGCTTCAAAACAAGTCAGTGCAGAAAGAGAGAGAGAAGGAAGACGTGGTCGCTACACTGATGGAGGTGAAGGCTGAGCTGGAGAACCAGAGGGCTCAGCTCCGAGTCCAGCTGGAGGAGGTGGAGAGGGACCGGGAGGAAAACAAGCTCAGGCTTCAGTCAGTGGAGAAGGAGATAACAGAGAGAGAGATGACGTTTGACAAACCAGAGGAGTTGTTACGAGAGAAAGAAAATCTCTTACAGACTCAGTGGAAACTGGACCAGACAAAGAAGAACACTGAGAGACAGTTACTGAACAGTGAGAGGCTGATGGAGCCGATAGATATTCAGGTTACGAGAATGCAGAAGGAAGCAGACAAGCAAACTTGACCTTAGGTAGAGTAGAAAACCCATGAACTGCCTTAAATGTAAAACCAGAATCGAATGGTACCAGAGATGATACAGGGGTGTTTCTTTAAATGCATTTGAAGATCCACACAATATACATCATTACAAGTGAAAAAGGTGTTATTATTTGAACACAGGAAGCAGTTCAACAATTGTAAAAAACATGGGGAGAAGTGGTTCTGACCACATCATCTCAGTAAGAGAAACTCATTATAACTGGGTGCAGCTTAAAGTTTTAGTGTGTTAGAGTGAACTTGTTACTTTACTGACATTAGCTGTGATAGAAAATATTTGTTTTTTATATACTTGTCAAAGTGTGAGGTGCTGAATGACTTTTTTTTTGTACATTAAAATGCTGTTTGCAGTGGATGTCTGCTGCTTCTGTTTCTGTACCGTCTGATCTGTGTTCAGTCTTCTCAGTGTGTTCATGTTGCTCTTTACTTGGTTTCCTCCTAAGAACTGAAACGAGTTCGAGATGGGGAGTTTGAACGTTTGACTGGGTAGTGAACATTTATAATGTGCAGCCTCTGCAGACACTGGCCTATGATTAAACATTAACCAGTCACTGTTTCCTCGTTTATAAGGCTGCAGTGAAATGGAATATAATCTTCATTGCACTGTATTATATTTATTTAAGTGAACACACCTCTTTTTTTTTATCACCGTGCTCAAAGTGTAAATCATTTTATCTGAGGACTTTGACTGCGTCACAGTGAGAGACGAGGCGACGGTTTACTGTGCAAACAGGTACGCTGGATTTTCAAACTTTAATTCAGTAAAGTTTATTTTTATGCATTACAATCATTTCATTGATTTTACAAAGAAAGAAAGAAAAAAAGCAGGTATTCCTTCAGCAGAATGAATGTGAGACTCCTGCCAATGTTAGAACGTAAAGTTGTCGAGCAAATGTGGAGGTGAACATTGGAATCACATGCTCTGCAGTTACTGATTCATACACAGATTTAACAGCTAATGTTATGATGTTTTTTGGACTGATATTGTTTTACGTGTCTGTATCTCTTAATTAATAGTTTGTACTTGTGTGTTTGAATGTCAGTTCTCCAGGATGACTGACCTAAAGGATGGACTGTCCTCTAAATCTCTGCTCAGAACCACCGGTGCTGTGGTTTTGGTCTTACTCCTAACACATGTTTGTGGAGGTAAATTACACACAAACACATCAGTAAAACTGTGTTTGGCTTTGTGTTTAAGAGCTCTAACACATCGATGTAATGTAAGGCACCAATTCCTGTCATGCAGACAGAGCTATGTTAAATGAGGCTGTGAGTGATTGAGTCCTACAGGAACACAAAACAATTTATTTCACATAAATCTGTTTTTTTTTTTATTTACTATTTTTTTCTCTGTGTTAGTCTGACTGGTTTGAAGAAGGTGGGACTCAGCTGAACAAATGTGATGTCACATACCTCTGATAACCAATCAGGATTCAGCAACATTTAAATCAGAGTCTGGTGACGGTTGGTGGGTTATTTATTCGGCCACTGTCAGTCAGAGCTGATCAAACCAGTCCCCCACAGACCTCATGAGGCAGAAAAGAAAACCTTAAATCCAAGGCCAGCAGGGCGCCCCTTGAGAATTGTATATTAGGTCTTGAATATTAAATGCTACAGTTTGTGTTTATCAAATGTGTTTGTTCTGAGAACAGAATTTAAAACAGGTCTGCTTCTGTCCAGGTCAGTTGCAGAGGACTCCTCCGAAGGTGGTGGTGATGCTTGGTGATGACACTGTCTTACCTTGTCAGCTTGAACCTCCCACGAATGCTGTTCAGATGACAATAGAGTGGGGGAGGAATGATCTGAACCCCAGATTTGTCTATGTGTGGCACGACGGTCGCGAGCTTCTGACCGACCAAAACGAAGCGTACACTGGAAGAGCTTCACTGGACATCAACAAACTGAAGCAAGGAGACATCTCACTGAGACTCTCCACAGTGAAAGTCTCTGATAATGGAACGTACAGATGTTATCTTCCAAAACAGAGTCAAGAATATTTCATTGACCTTGTTGTTGGTGAGTAAATGGATTACAGTTTCTTCCACAAAAGTTTGTTGTTTTCCAAAGACTTGTGATTGTTTTATTGGAATATGAGATTCAAAGGATGTTGTTCCATTTCTCCTCATCAGGTGCAGTCTCCTCACCTACTATCAGTTTAGCAGGACTTGATAAATCCATCAGTGCAGTGGTGTTAGAGTGTGAGTCTAAAGGCTGGTATCCAGAGCCTGAGGTGCTGTGGCTGGACGGTGAGGGAAACCTCCTCTCTGCTGGACCTACAGAGACAGTCAGAGGTCCTGATGACCTCTATACTGTCAGCAGCAGAGTGACTGTGGAGAAGAGACACAGCAACAGCTTCACCTGTAGAGTCCAACAGGACAAAACCAACCAGACCAGAGAGGCAGAGATAGGTATTCCAGGTAAACATGGTTTCTAAAATAATAAAATGACTGTTCTACAGTTGGGTCTGGTTTGATATAAACACAGTGTTGTTTTGGTTTTATTGTTTCAGATGAATTCTTCATGGCTCCATCTAACTGTGCTGCTTCCATCACCTTCAGTGTGTTACTTTGCTTAATGTTGATTCTTGCAGTTTCCATTTTTGTCTGGAAATGGAGACAAAACAAAACGGGTGAGTCAGAAATATACTTAACTGCTACTTAATCTGCTTACTTTACTTTTTTCTTGTTAAAGATTAACAGCACTGCATAAGCACCATCAAACTTAGTCTACTGCTTGTTTCCACAGAGAGAGAGAAGAAGAAGAAAAACACAACAGAACAGCAGCATTTGATGGAAAGCAAAGAAATCAAGAAAACTGAGGATTTGGACAACATAAAGGTAAAATCTGAAGAGTTACAGAAGAGAGAGGGAGAAAAGAAAGATGTGGTTCAGGTCATTTATACTCTGATGGAACTGAGTAAGGAACTGGGCCATCAGAAAGATCAACTCACTTTCCAAATGCAGAGGGCACAGACAGCAGCAGAGGAGAGTGAACACAAGGTTAATTCAGTGGAGAAAGAAGTAACAGAAAAGAAAGGAGATAAGACAGAAAACAAAGCACAAGGATACTTAAAAGTAATAGAAATCGCAAAAGGGACCATTTGGAACCTGAGGGAGAGAAATGAAGAACTTCAAAAACTACAAATGAACACAGAAAAACTAATTAAGAGGACATATGATGAAGCTGATATAATAGCAAAATTGAACAAACTAGGGGACCAACTGAATGAAATTAAACAGCGGCTACAGGACAGAAGAACAGCAGAAACAGACACAGAGAGAATAAATACAACAACAAAACAAAACTCTATCTCAGGGTGCACTTCATAATTAAAGAATTTGTCAACATAAAGTCTTGTAAGACTTGACTTGTGAACATTTGTCAGTTTTTATTCTGTTCACATCTTCCAGCTCATGTGTGTGAAGCAGCATTTAAAGAGGAGCAGAGGAACATTTCAGGCCATCAGTGTTTCTGTATCAGACCTCTTTCTTTAACACTTAAACTGAGATACAACAAAAATGTATAAATAAGGCAGATTGTTCCAAAAAAAAAAAAGATTTGACAGTTGAATTCTCCATCAGTGCAGGTGTGTTATCTGCTGCTGATGGAGAACAGACTGGTGGACCAAGAACAGAATTTTGTAGCCAGTTTACTTAATTATAATGTCTTCACTTCATCATCTCAGTTTAGATCGTTGTCATTGTTAGTTGCATGTCATGTGACTAAAGTAGCATGAGCAAATATTTAAAGCACGATGAGTGAATTTTAGCTCAGCATTGTCAGTGTTTGCATTGCAACTGCAAACAAACATTTTAAAAAAGAAAAAATTAAACACAATCTGATTTCAGATTCAGAATCATTTCAGTTCCCAAACAGTCCAGCAGGTGACATACTCTGCTCACATTGCAAAACATACAGACTGAATGGTGAAATGTAAGGCAGTAGATACACAAATAATGTTAAAGTGTAGCCAAGAACATTTACAGAAACAGTTCAATGAAAAACTCGAGTTATTTTCATATTAAGTGTGTAAGTTCTACATTTTTGTATTTTTCTTTCACTTCTTTAATTTTTGTATAAGGCTCCCATTCACTGAATCAGTCCTATTATCAGTAGTTTGTAGAGATTTATCATATCCAATAAGATTTACTGATTTCTTTTTTTTTTTACATTTTGTTTTCTTTTCTGCTAAATGTACAAAATTTATAGAACTATATTCTGTAATAAATTGATTTTTAAAATTATCATTTTAACAGCTGATTGTGTTTTTGAAAATATGACTGCATTTGTCTCATGTTTTCAGTTTGTACTGTTACTTTTTAAGGATATATATGTATGGACTTTAAATACATGAATAAACCATAATCATTATTTTGTCCTATATAAAAATCTGTTGGGGAGCAGCATGTTATACAATGTAAAAAGAAAATATCTTTATCGTAAACATTATTTTTATGTGAGCCAAAGAAAACCTGATGTTGCCTTTTTGATTAAAGTTCAGTAACAGTAACAGTTTATTTTGAGCTCATTCCCAAAAATATTGCTGACTTTTTTAAGTCTAGCTGCAGAATATTTTTTTTAAATAGCATCTCACAAGAAAACCACAGCAAAGTGATCTGCACCTACAGGGACAGTCAGAGGTCCCAGGAGCCTTTATTCAGGTCCACCAGGTCTACCATTCTGGCAGACAGAAAACATGATATTATTTATCTTGCAAACATGCATCAGTACTAACTGCCGCTGTAATTATGTTGCAAATCTTAATATTTTATTCCAGAAGTTAAAACTCTTTAATAAACAGTCCAATGTCCTTGTCACTCGATCATGCAGTGGCCATACTGTAGCATAGAGATCTGCAGTAAGACCCTGTGTTTGCTGTTGAGCCAGCTGAAATGCACAAGAGGTAAACTCATTAAACTCTTTCTATGGCAACATTCTATAATTGTTTACCAGGTCATGACATCTATCGTTCACTGCGAGCTGAAGTTCAGGTCACTCTAAATTTAACAGCATCATGGTGGTAGCTGACTGCAGCATGAGTATTTAAAGGCTGCAGCAGCTCTGTTCTTCAGACGTGTGAACAGACAATGTAGAGAGTATGTGGTGTTTTAACTGCTTCACTGTGGTGAACTGCTCACTCTTAAAAATAGACACTGATGGTGAAACTGAGCTGAAGTCCTCAGAAGATGCTTTACTCTGACCTTACTCTGTGGTGCAAGTATGGTTTCAGAAGTGAGGGGAGACAATGACACGAAGAAAAATTAACTGTAAATAATGTCAACTTTGTGTCTTTGCAACAATGAACTGCCCTTTACTGCCATATCTCAGATCTATGTGTTATTCTGTCTTTACAGTCTTTTTAGAAGAATATTAGCTGTCAATAAAAATAAAAAAGTATATTACTTTATTTTTTAAAGTGAAAAACATGCAGCTCTGAAAGTAGCTCTCTAGCGTCTGCAGGTATTTCTTGTAAACTACAAACAGGTCCAACAAAATACTCCAACCACAGTATGCCACCAACAAGTCAGGGCTGCCTGTATGTATTTATGTGTCTGGGAGGCAAAAAAAAATCTGGACAGTGTTTGCTGCACCGCTGCTGCTCTGTTGCTCATCACGTTTACTGTTCTGATAATAACTGAAGGTGACCTCGGTGAAAATGTCAACATTTTTTTTATTTTCCAAGTCAAGAGTCAACTTTCATGCTCAAGGCAGCGTCAGAGCTTTAAACAGATCATCTCACTCCTCTTTTAGTCAGACGTCTCTGCTCTCACTGACCTGTGAAACACAGTATATGAGCAAATTCAGATACTAATATAACATGTAACAGGTATGTTTACAACAGAACATACATTTATGAGCTGAAATGAAAAGAAGGTAGTGTTTTATCAACCTCAGTCTTACCTGTAGTAGACTGAAGAATAGACAACACTCTCCTCTGGTAAATTTGGATTTGTACCTGTTGTGGATACGTCTGTCTCTGTTTTTGGAAACAAATGAACTTATCTCAGAGAGAGGATCAAATTATCACCAACACCAATACACTTAAAAGGAGACACAGTCCGGTCAGGTTTTTCTGTTGTTTTATCTTTTAATTTTACCAGCAGTTATAAGCAGTCTAAAGCATTACATAGTCAGGACAGAACAGACCACTGCAGACACCACGGGCCAGTTCTTACAGACCCTTGTGTACAAAGTTATATCCCATAGACCCTAGTGGTCCTCAGTGGACCCTAGGATTTACTGTAAATCCAAATTAGCTCACAGTGAAATAAAAACACACCAAACAACAACAACAACAAAAACATAGCAATGTTTAAATAACCTACCTTTCTCATTCCTTTGGTTTTTGATGACTGTGTATGTTGCCTTGCTGTTCTCCCCTGAGACTGAAATATGTATTTCAAAAAAGGGAAACAGACATTTATATTCCAGTCTTATTCAAACAGAAAAAATAGTCTTAGACCTTGTAGCAGATATGATAGGTTTATTTTTAGCCATGTTGTCCAAACTGAAATATGTCAAAAACTATTGGATGCCCCTGCCAGTTTAGTTCTCTGTACCTTTGAGTTTGTCACAGCAGAGAAGTCCCACCACCAACAGCAGCTGAGCCATCAAAAAAACACTGAGAGGAATCCATGGCAGAGTGGTGAGAGCGGGGCAGTGACTGTGGGAAGTTTCTTCATGAGGGGCAGAAAAGACCAAAGAAGGTAACATTATGATTAAATTCTGATCCCAACACAATGTGCAAGTCTCTTGGCATTAACATAATTTCAATACAAGTTATTGTTGTTTGATCTGTCTGTTGTAGAAAAACAACAACAACCAAAAACATCCTGTTAGTTCTCACCTCTGACAGTCAGTCTGCTCTCTGCTGATTCTCCAGCTCCAGAGATGCTGCACCTGTACAGTCCTTCATCAGACCTGGAGACACTGCAGATAGTTATATTCCCAGTAGAGCTTCTCCCCAACAAGAGGCTGTTTTTATAGAAATCAGCTGTGACATCAGTGGTTATTTTGTTTACACAGCTCAGAGTCACATCATCTCCCTCCATCACAGGAAGACCAGGACTCTCCAGGATCACAGGAACAGCTGATCAGCATGTGATTAAGAAAAATGAAAAGTGATGTAAATGATGATGAACTGGAACATACAATAAGAAAGGAGCATCACAGTATGTAAAACATTTATTCAGTCTCACCTCTGACAGTCAGTCTGCTCTCTGCTGACTCTCCAGATCCAGAGATGCTGCACCTGTACAGTCCTTCATCAGACCTGGAG
This sequence comes from Lates calcarifer, assembly GCF_001640805.2. Taxonomy (NCBI): domain Eukaryota; kingdom Metazoa; phylum Chordata; class Actinopteri; family Centropomidae; genus Lates; species Lates calcarifer. The sequence continues at coordinate 21,465 of NW_026117130.1, read as the reverse complement.
ACACTGTGGATGGTCATGTTTCCTTTGTAGCCAACCATGATGTGGACGCTGTTCTTGTAGAACTCAGCAATGAGGTTTGAAGTTTTCTCAGTTTTACAGTGTAGATTCACATTATCTCCCTCCATCACAGGGAGAGCAGGAGTATCCAGGATCACTGCTCCAGCTAAACAATGTGTATAAAACAAATGCCATGCGATAATATAATTTTCCTATTGTGCCAAAACATGTACATATTATATATAATATATTATGGTTTGCACAGTGGTTCATTTGTTGGGGCTCAAACCCCAGTTTGCCTGGAGCTTCTCTGTGTGGAGTTTGCATGTTCTCCCTGTGCCTCTGTGGGTTCTCTCCGGTTACGGCTTCCTCCCACAGTCCAAACACATGCAGGTTAATTGGTGACTCTAAATGTAAGTGTTTCTGCACTTTACACCCTGGTAGTTAAAAGGAAAACTTCTGGTCACTTTAGCTGGACAATGAGGTTTAAGGGTTTCAATTAACCAAATATTAGTTAAACTAACTTGCACAAAATTGGCTCTGTGAGCAAAGTGTTGTCATGACTAGTCTTGCCCCTGTGCAGATGTTGTCCAGGGTGAGACACCAAGCAAGTGTGGAGATACACTACTCTCTGCACACTGGTTGACTGCTACACAGTTTCTTCCAGTACTTTTAGTGCTGTGGAGAATTGGAGATGCACCCAACACACATCAAAAAAAGCCATGCAAACGTTTTTCTCCTGTAGTTACTTGACTTTCACTAAAACACCTTAATGATTACTTGCAGTTCAAAATGATGGGATGGAAAGTATTTGCTCAACATACCAGTGACTATAATGTTAACTGCATTACTTCTGTCCCCCTTTCCATCCTCACACCAGTACTCTCCACTGTCTGATGGATAGGCAGTTTTAATCGTGCGGGATCTTGTAGATGACTCCCAGGAGGAGGCATTTGTTGGAGTTAATTCCTTCAGCTTCCTCATCACTCTCCATTCGGTTGGCCCATCAAACGTCATACAGTTTACAGTGACTGACTCATATTGAAAGAATTGCAGTCTGTTTGGATTGATGTGAGGAAAAGCTGTACATGAGACAGAGACGCAAGGTGATTGAATTACCTTTCAATTACTAAAAAAAAAAAACCATTGTCATGTACATAAGTCATATAGTTGAGGCATGATGCAGAGTTGTGTATCTAGAATACTTATTTAGGCTTAAGAAAAGATGTGTTTATATTAAGTAGAAAGCACGTCTGTGAAAGGCACATCTCATGAACTCTGGTTTCCTGCATGTAAGTTGGACATTATACGTGACCATTCATCACCCTGCAATCCACATTGCAACATAAATGGTGTGCTACTTCCTGTGTGCTTGCACACATAGTGAGATGCAAAATGGCTAATGTGCACCAAAAACATGACTGAACATCAGTGGGATATTTGAGCAAACTGACCACCCTCTTTCATGCATTCAACTCTAATATCAAAGCCATTGATAAAAACAGTAACTGCAACTCACCGTCTTTCTGATCTTTACCAATGTCAACATTTGCAACAAGCATCACATTAATCACTAAAGAGACAGAAAAAAGATATTAAATTCTTTTTCAGAAAATTATAGTTGCTGTAATTTGTAGATGCCCTCTGGCTATAATGGTGTCTCATTGTAGTGATTACATCTCCCATCACTTAACAAGGTGTTGGGACGCCTTAGTACAAAAGCTGATTTTCTGCAAAAAAAAAAAAAAAAAAAAAGGTTTCAAAAACACATGAAGCACAAAATGTCTACTCACATAGTGGAATGCAGAGAGCTGAGACATCCATGCTGTCTTGCTGCTGACTGTGACTGTCAGACTGAAACAGAGAAATGCTTCCTGGTTCTTTATAGAGACAACAGCATGTCTGAGTTTTAGCTCTAAAAATATGTGAAGCAGAGCTGCTCTGGTTGAAGAAATAATGTTGCTGGTTTTGTCTGTGCCAGATGGGTGCAAGCAAAGAGAAGTGCAGTTTTTCAGCATGAAATCTTCCTGGTTGAAGTGACCAATGTAAACTTGAATGATAAGTATTATGGCCAAACAATTCTTATAAGATAAAATGTGTTTTGAACCAACTGAGCTAATTATAAAGAGTTGAAACAGTATCATTTGGAAAAGCTCTCTCACTGAAGTCTGTAAAACCACAAAAAGCTTGCTGGGTCTGAAAAAGTTAATTGAGAGGGAACTGAATGACTGTGTGTGTTGAGAGTACATAATGTACTTGTTAACATTGTACACACTAGGAAACATTGGATTCAAATTAAACAATAAAAGCAGCCTGTTACTGTTTTCACACAACTTCAGTCTTTTTTCAAGAAACCTCCCATTCTCCAGAGGAGCAGGTACTAATAGACTATATACTGTATATTCACAACAAAGGTTGTGGTGAGAAAGCAAAACGTCCAACTCTGCCCCCTGCAGTCAGTCAGTCACCTTTATTCTATCTAATAAAGGGGTTTTAGTACCAGGTTGCTAACATGACCCTTTATTTAATACAATGAACTTCTTCCTCATAAAACACAGGTGTGATAGAGGCACAGTATGACTCAGTCATACATGGCTGGTAATCATCTATTATGTAAGTAATCACAAGTACAAAATTAGATCCAGATAGATTTCCAGAATTCCCTTTATATTTTATATTTATTTGTTATAACTCCAATGACAGACATCCAAATAGACCTGTTCAGGATTTGAGAGAGTAATGCTGAGTAAAGTTACAGTCAACAACAATCATATCGTATGTGACTGTATTCTACAGTTATGGTCTCCGAGACCCCAAACAGAGGTGATATTTCAATTTCTGTAGCAGATATCTGAAACATGTCATCTGTTCAAAATAATATCTGTGAGAAATTTTCAGAAAATTTGGTCATTAAATATCAAGCTGATAAAACTCTTATATTTTGGAAAAAGTAAACAACATTATCTATCTATGCATGTTTTGGTAGTTGAAATGATAATTGAAAAAGATGACCGCAGCTACTGTTTTCTGTGAGTGATGAAACGACAAACTTTTTGCAGCCTGTGATATTACAGTATGTAGAATAATGTGACTATATGTTAAATACAAGTATGCACACAGTCTTCTTCATGTGGTCTAAACTCTAATAAATATGAATGTAGGCTGCAACAGTTAAAATGGTGAACACATCTTATCTGATTATGGGTTAAAGTATAACTTTTTTGAGGACATGACTTTGGTCATGTGGCTGCATTTCCTCTAGGCTGAACCGAGATTTTGACGAGAACAGTAGGTGAGCTTTGTGTGAGCTTTATATGCACATTTTAAATTTTCTATCTCAGTGCCTCAAGATAACTTCTGTTGTGAATTGGCGCTATAAAAATAAAACTGACTTGACTAATTTAAATAACTTTCAATTGATTCTACAGACAGATGATGAGATTAAATATCCAGTGAATTCTCGATCGAGCACAGTAAGGACACATTCTTGATCTTGTTCGATCATGCTATTGAAGTTACGCTGTGTAAAAACAGGGAGCATCGTTACCATTCTTATTACTGATTTTACTGTTATTGTTAATGTTATTGCCATTGATCTGTGTTTTATAATTTCAGGTGATTTGGCTTTTACTTTCTGCATCACCATGGGAAATCTTTACAGTTCTAACGGTAAGAATATAATTTTTGGTTAAGTACGTAATTATAGAAATAAATAGATCATTAAGCCACAGGTAACTGTTAAAAGGCAGATAAATAAAATAATACTGTTATACTTTGGGCTGCCAACATTTGATATAGATATGTGTTTAGTTTGACGTTAGAGCATCCAGTTTCATGAGTGCCACAAATTTGTCCAAAACAGGTGGATCATTGATCTACAGGAATACATTTTTGCGTTATTAGTGTTAAGAATTTTAACTTGTCTTGTCGTTCTCTGTTCTATAATATGTATTATCATTTGGCTAAAAGGGACAGCCCAGAATGAGGCAACACAGAACCTTGTGGAAATGGACGAATTTGAGGGAGGTAGGTTTTGTGGTTGTTTCTACAACAATTAAACATTTAACACACGTTAGTGTTCCCTATGTCATATTTTATTAAGAGCAGCGAATGCATTATTTTTCGACATGGAATTACTTCTTCTAGTTTTTATCTCTTCTGTTCATGCCACATGTCTGTTGTGTCTCTGCATCTTTTTGAATATCAAACCTTTTTCTCTACATAAGACAAGACACCTGGTGTGGAGAGTGAAGTGCCAGGACATCAACAAAAGTCTAAGACAGGTTGGTCCTCTGGTTGTTTTGATAACAATAGAATATCTAACACATTATTCACTGTTCAAAATATGAATCATGATGGGGATACAATCTGTATAGAGTTGAAATGGAGTCTTAATTAACACCATTGATTTCCATTTAAATGTCTGTTTTATTCACTACCAATAAGAGTGAATGCACTTTGATCCATCATGGAACTACTTCTAGTTTTATCATTTCTAATAATGCCACATGTCTGTTGTGTTTCTGTGTCTTGTTGAATGTCAAATGTTTTTTTGCATCTAAGGCAAGACACTCAGTGGGAAGAAGAAGAAAAAAATGCAACAGCTCCAACAACAGTTAAAGAAAAAAGAGCATGTAAAGGACAGTTGTGCACAGATGGTGACTGAACTGACAGATCTGAAGACAGAAATGGACAAACTGAAAATACAACTCACAAAACAACTGGAGGAGGTAGAGAAAGTCATAGAGTCATTGGGAGAGGAAAAAATTAAACTATTTGACATCTGTTGTAAACTGAGGAAGATAAAGCAAGCAAATGAAACAAATATTAATCAAACTGACAGCTGTTCACATAATGCAGAGCATGCAGCCTCTAAAATGGAAAAAATACAGGAGGAGTTAGACAGCGAGATAAAGGATATTGAAAGTCAGGTAATGGACGTACAGGAAAAAAAGACCATGGGCACAATTATCAGGAAAAAATTGAGGAAGTTAAAAAAATACAGACGTACTTAACAATGACCACATATGTGATTAGAGAATTTACCTTTAGACTTGAATGCCTCAAAATGTGGGTTCAAGACAAGAGGCAAAAGCGAGCTGGAGGAATGTGTCAGTATTGCACTGTGAAGCCTGATCAGTTCCATCATTCCTTCCACCTCAGGATAATAGTTCTTTATCACAGTATACATATCATTGTAATTTTGTAATATCTGCATATTTTATTTGTTGTGATAATTCCATCTTGTGTTTTTTTTTTTTTTTTACCATACTTATTTTATTTGCCATTTATTTTTATGTATTAGATTTTTTTTTTTTTTTCAATTTTACTTTAGAAAAAACAAATTAAACTACTCTTGTAAAGCACACAGCTTTGGTTTGGAGTGGATATTGTTGTTGTTAGTGACTTTATGTTGGATTAACCCTACAGCTGTGTAATGTGTGCTGCAACATTGTAAGTAAACTGTAATTTAATGCGTGCGTGTGTGTGTGTTTTCAATTTTTTTCATTAGTCTAGGGAAGTTGATTAATGTTCAACCATCATCATTTTGTTCATAATAGAGCCACTTTATTCATCATTTATTGTTATTTTAGTGTATTATTTGCTAAATAAATTGCTAAAATAAGTTTTTAAAAAAATCAATTACTTCTGGTAAATTAAGCTCATAGATTGAGGCAATAAAAGCCATTGAACCTCTCCCTGTAAAATTGGAGCTTATAAATAAAAAGTATTTTGGCCCACAGTTGTATTTTCTCCATAAAAATGCGAAAGTTAACATTTAGTTTATAACCTACATAGAAATCTATGGCTAACATTTGAAACATTTCACCCCTTTTTACCACAATTTTATAAATGTCTGCATCACAGTCTTAAAGGTTTGTTTACTTATTATTTTTTTTCAGGGGAAAGTGAGGGTGTAGAGGTTAAAGTGGTGAATACGCTTGTAGAGAGTCTGACATTCATGCCAGGAGGCTGTAGTCTGCAACCAGATGTGTGTTTTTCTTTAGTGTAAACACAATCTTTCCCTCATGTTAACCATGTAACCAGTTTGCCATGATCAGATACTATAGAAAACAAGAGTTTTAAGAACATTGTAATCCAGGGTCAAAGGTCTAAAGTAAAACAGGACTGTATGATTTTTGTGCATACATTAAGGTTACAACAGAGGATCTGGAAATTAATACACACCTCCTCCTCTGACAGAAAACCGTTGTAAAGCACAGTTTTATTTCAGGACTTTGACCCTGCAGCTTATCTGACTTTCAGGTGAGTGGGTGAGCTGCGGCTTCGATGCAGACAACAGGTATGTGAAGTTTGGAAATGTTTGCTTTCCCTTCAGTTGCTTATGCATGTAATTCTAATGCAAAGTTTGTTAAAGTTTGAATTGGACACCCAAGCAATTAATTTGTATTGAAATGCCAGAGTCATTGTCTGTTAATATTAACAAACACAGAAGTAACAGCTTGTGTAGGTCAGATGTTGTTTTATTCTGTTTTCACTTTAGTTTGCCCTTTATTATCACAACTTAGGACATATGTTGAGGAAAATATATAGTGTTACAACCCACTAGTTAGTTTCACATTTTAGTGTGATTCCACTTTGACAAGTGATTTGGGCTCCTAATATGTATGACCTTAAAACGCTGCACGTTATAAATGAGGAAGTACAACCTCTTTATGAGTATGGTATATGACATTTGGTTGTTGTGCTTTTTTTTTTCTTGTTGTTCACATGTTCTTTTGTTGCATGGGATAACATGCTTTTTTTTTGTTATTTTAACGTACAGATCTTCAAGATGTTTTGGTTTAAACCTCAACTCCGTTCCCTCAGTGCTTTTGTTTTCCATCACGCAGTTTTTCTTCTTCTGATACGATCTTGTGCAGGTAATACACTTATCAAACACATCAGTAACTGCACATTTAATCCACCATACAATATTTTTGCCTCGTTTTTAGAGAATGCAGTACACAGTGTCCATTGTGATTTAATTGTTGTATTTGATACTGTATGTCCTGTACTCTTTTGCGTTATTTACAGCTTGTGTTCTATGAAACCATGACTTAACATTAATCTTTATCATGAAATCTGATGAATATATGTACAGTCCCTCAAAGCTTTGGTCAAATGTTGTTTAACCACAACATCTCATGTCTGTGGCTGCACTGACTGAGCTTATATTCAAGTCAGGTTATTTGTGTGAATATTATTTCAAAAAAGAAACTGGAAACAAATCTTCAGTAGCTGTCCCACAAATACTAAATTTTGATCAGCACTTACCAATAGACACACAGGACCCTGTTTTTGTCCCAGATGGCTCCACCAACTTCAGTGCATTTGGACTGAAGGAGTGGGTGGGCCAAAAAAGATTGTGTTTATGCACATCAAGAGGAATCATGCAGTTTTCATTCTCATTTTATGACAAGTGCAAGTGCAAAGACTTTACATTACACTGCTGCTCCTGTGGTGGAAGCTTGTATAGATTTTCAGATGTGAACAAAGTTTGTCATTTCTGACAACAACATTTCTGTTAATCTTAGGTCTGTCTCAGGTGATTGTCCCAATGCAACCAATCGTGGTGACAATTGGTGATGACATCATTTTACCATGTCACCTGGAACCTGCCACGGATGCCGTTGCCATGACATGTGAGTGGTCAAGATCTGACCTGAACCCACGATTTGTCCATGTGTGGCATGAGCGTGAGGAACTTGTAATAAACCAGCATCCATCCTACAAAGGAAGAACATCACTGTCCACCAACAAACTGAAACTCGGAGACATTTCACTGAAACTCTCAGGAGTGAAACTCTCTGATAACGGAACATACAAATGCTTCATTCCTGAGTTGAGGACAGAATCCACTATTAAGCTCGTTGTTGGTAAGTGAACAATCATAGTTTTCTTTTACCCTACTTCACCAAGGGAAGGCTTCTATAGAGAGACATACTAAACCTCACTGCTGCTTAAAACAACACATGCAAAAACAAACAGGACAAAAAAAGCAAATGAAAATCACATCTCCTGCTATTGATATTAGCCTTCAAACATTAGACCCAGATGTAAAGTTAGCATTCAACATCCAGCACTCAACCACTGTTTGTCTTAGCCCACACTCACACTTGACTATATTGTTGTGCATTTAAATGTGTGTTTTAATGAGGATACCACAGCTCAGTCAAGGTTGTCAAGCCTAATGAGGTACTATTTTGATTTTGGCTCCCATGCAAACTCTACATTTAAACATGACTGGAAATTTCTCCTCTTTCCATCACTAGGTTTAGCGTCCTCACCTGTCATTAATTTAGCTGGGAATGACAGAGACACAGGAGCAGTGGTGTTAGAGTGTGAGTCTAAAGGATGGTATCCAGAGCCTGAGGTGTTGTGGCTGGACAGTGAGGGAAACCTCCTCTCTGCTGGACCTACAGAGACAGTCAGAGGTCCTGATGACCTCTATACTGTCAGCAGCAGAGTGACTGTGGAGAAGAGACACAGCAACAGCTTCACCTGTAGAGTCCAACAGAACAACATCAACCAGACCAGAGAAGCACACATACATGTTGAAGGTATGATTCATGAATGTATACATTGATTGTTTTAGCTCACAATGATGAGATCTAATTTCATATACATGAAATGTTGGTCTGTGTTTTATGATTTCAGATGATTTCTTCAACATCTGCTCTTCGTCTGCTCTTCACATCACCATTGGCTTGCTTGTTGTTGCCGTGGTTATTACTGCAGCTGTCTGTGTTATATGGAAATGGAGACATAGCTGTAAGAGACACTTTATCACAATTTATCTTACTTGCTTAGCTTACTGTTTTTTTGTAAATGTCCAGCAATGGGCAATGGCTCCATGGGCACAGACATGGAAATGGTTCCCACCAGTCCTTCATAGGACCAGACTCTCAATCTACTCTCAATCTAAAAGAGATTATTATTAGCTTCAACTCCAACATTAAGCACATGAAGAAACTCCGCACAGTGCCACAGAGCCCCCACCACCACTTAGTGTTGTAATTGCAAAAGCAGTGTAACTGCAGACAGACACACTGGCGCACAAGTTTCAATGGACACAATGCCCTAGGCCACTTGTGCAGGCTATGGCATAGGCTCCCAGTCAGTCCTACGCAGAACAATAAATCCAGCTTAGTACCAGGTGACAGTGCTGTCTTTGGTGGTAGGACTTCATAATTTTGCATGTCTATACATGGTCCAGCCATATACAAGGTTTTTACCTTGTCTTTGAGTCTCTTCACTGTTGTTTATTTCTTCATGTACTACTTTTCTCTGTGATTTGATTTTTTAACATCTCTTTGCAGTACTTTTGTGACATTTTGTTTTCCTTTGGAGAGATTTGATTGATTCCAACAAGAAATGTTGAAAATCACTTCAAACAGTGGCTCAAGAGGCCCAAACAGTCAGCCTTCGTGTTCTGTGGTCATTCTATTCGCTCTAGTGATATTTTTCTTGTTTTATTTGTATGATTTTAATTGAAAAAACTTAATTGAACTTGTTTCAGTGTCAACTGGTTTAACATTTCTGTTGTGCTTTGTTTTTTAAAAGTTTCAGACTTTTTGTGCAAAGACATCAAGAGGCACTATAAGGATGAAAATGAACAGGGAGGAGAGCATCTTGTGGCAAAACGAAGGAAAAAGGTAAGACTTCAAAAAGAAATAAAGTGCTGGATAGAACAACTACAAGAGCAGCTGGAAGAAGACAAGAAATTGAGTAGAGAGCTGGAAAAGAAGATGAGGTCAGTGGATGCAGAAGTAACAGAGAAGATGGGAGATAAGACTAAGAACAAAGCAGATGGATACTTAAAGCTGAAAACAATCTTGACAGATGTTAAACATAAGTTGGAGGACCAACAGATGGGACATGAAAAACTCCTAATGGATGCAAAGAAAGCACTAGAGATGATAGAGGAGGGGTTTGACATTAAAGAGGGTGGAGAGAAAGAACCATCAGAGGTAAATTCACTCAGAGAGTAGAGGGTAGAGATTTGAGACTGAGGTCCCTCAGAGATTGAGAGGGAGCAAACTACATAGACATGAACTTAAACACAGACATGAAAATGATATTCAGTGTGACTGACACTTTCTGAGAGTATGCTTTTATCTCTATACTTACCTACTTATCTAAATCCACCAACAAATCATAAAATTACATTTTTCTACTTAGTATTGTTAAATAAACATTGGTCACATATATGTTCACATTTCAGTTAAGTCAGTTCTGTACAGCAGCCATTACCACTGTGTGACTAAATAAAAGTTGTTAATAGTGCTGTACAGTACTGTACTTTATGTACCACTAAAGGGAAGAAAGTCACAATGGGTGGCCCACACCACTTTGGATAAGCCAACAGCTAATTCCTTTTCTTCATGAACACTTTGCATGTAATGTAAACAACAGGCTATAGCTGTAATTATAATTAACTATAAAATTCTACCGTCCTCTGTGTAGCTTTACTACAGGTCCTTCTTTTCTTATCTTACAAATACAAGATAAAAGGAGGATTCTTAAGTAGAACTGGCTTCCTGAAATCTTCATTAAATGTATTCAATGTATTTCATTTGCTTTGAGTATGAAATTTGTCTTTGCTTTGCCTTTTCTAAAGTTATTCTCAATTATTCAAAACATATTATCCTTTAAGTTTTTTTTCTTTAACTGTATAAACTGTATGTTGTTGCTGAGTCTTCTGAGGGGCCCTTGTCCATTTCTTTTTGTCTTTATTTTCAGTACATGGGGTTTGTGTTTCAGATACTCAAGTTATTTTTCCAGTTACTGGAATGTGAGTTTTGTTTTGTGTGCCTGAGTGCCTCATGGCCACTCAAATTTTTCCCACAAATATCTTCAGAATGTCTCCATAGAAAGTGGACTATGACAGAATAAGGTTAGGAACCACTGAGATGTGTGTTTTAATTCTAATTTTTCCATGGCTGCAGCCATGATTAACGTGTGTCTTTTACATTTTATATCAACATGAAGAATGTGTGCATGTCCATTACTGTATCTTTTAGCATGTAATCATTTCAAAAGTGTGTGTTAGTGCTCTATCGGGACTAATGTTTGTTATATTCCACTCATACAACCACCAATAAAACCACCTTTTTTCATTATACTATCTGACTAAACATTACATTATATACAATATTTTTGTAAAAAATCTGCAATACAAACTTGACTTTATATGAGACAAGTAAGTGTGAAGTATCTCAGTATCAACTTTCTCAGTCACAAATGACTGAGGAATTATTATTTAGAACTAGAGCTCCAGGACATTAACAAATAATAGCAGATGAGAAACAATCACAGAAAGCATGAGAGCATAACTTTTATTTTCACATCGATATCTTCAGAAAGTGTAAGACTGATCTTAAAAATATGTGTACATTGGCTTAGTGTTTAGATTTGACCCATTTTTTGAAAGGAATTTCTGCAGTTGGTTGCTAACGTTTTTAAAGCAGCCCATCTTTATTGCCTCCATAAACTGCCACCGAGCAACTGTTGATAAAAGGGTTGAAAGTAAAACAATTAACTTCCTGTTGTTTCTAAAGCACCTGCATGTCCCTTTCACTTCACACTGTATCTTTCTCTCATGTCTCCTTTACAGTTAAAAATCTATTTACAAACTTTTCCACTCAACATTATATTTATTATTATATTATATATATTATTATTATTTTTACTAATATTAAATCAAACAAGAAGTAGCCCAAAACTAGCAATACTGAAAGAAAGGCCAAGCTGTTTTTGGTTGAAGTACAATAATCTAACTCACTGCTGCCACCTTATGACCAAACTCTGAAACAGCAAGTGATGCCTTGACAGCTCAGTTCATATCACTGTTTATCATCAAATGTGTCATTCTCAAGGTTTGCCGTCTGCAGTAGTTTTCAGTTTTCATATTCGTGCCTTTTGTTGAGATAAGATGTAAAAATGAACAAGCAACACAAAAATGAGAGACTAAAAGAGATGAAACGTGTGATTTAACAAAAATAATGCCATCTAGCATAATGTTTTTTTTTTTTTTATCTTCAGCTCAATATGTAACTTGTGTCAATAATGCAGTTTTTGAATTCTTGAAGACTCGCTCACAGTGTGATTGTGTCTTTCTCAACATTGTCTCTGTGGCCTCTCAGGTGAGAGCCCTCTGTTCACACTTGGGTTTGCAGCTTCAGGTGACGCACACTAGCCTAAAAACATACACAGTCATCAGAGAAGGAGAAGCTGTGAAACAACAGATAAGATTTTCTCAGTGCAACAACTAACCCAAACAAACAAGGTATCACTCCCCAAGTCTTCGGAAATGGGTGCTTGGTCAGGACCCCTTTGTGTTACTTTTTAATCCACTGGGTACCCTCGTAATTTTTCAAGGTACAGGGCTGTCCACTAGACTTCCAGTGTTCTTTTTTTTTTCTATTTTAAACCAGACCACAATTTCTTCCTACACTTAACCAGCTTGTATCTTTTAACTGAACTATATGGATTTCAAACAAGAATTTCACTTCATACAAAGGCTTGGTGCCTATTCAAAAAAAATAGTTAATCTTTAAAAGATACAAACGTTCTTAATACAGCTGTTGGTTTCCAATGAAACATTCGTAACATAATACTGTCATTCAGTTTATAATTAATCTGTGAAGTCATAAAGTTGTGGTTAGTCTAAAGGTTAAAAGACAGAGAACATTCTGTAAAGGTAAGCGGACGTTACTTCTTTATCATAATCAAAAATAGATTGATTAGCATGAAATAATAATCATTTTTTTTACTTCTTCAAACATGGTATAATGTAATATAATAATTTATCATAATGAATATAATTTTTGTCACAGCTTTTTCCAAGAGCTTCATTGTATTTACACCGGCAGCTTTGTTTATCCCTGAAAGAAAGTTAAGATGTTAAAGTGAATTAAAAACAGCAGCGCTGAGATTGAAGTTAGTCGTCTAAATGCAGTAATTATCATAATGGCTGAATGTAATCAGACAGCTATAGCATGTTGACTGTTAGTGTAAGACTGCGATACTTGACTTGAATGACCTGAGTGAAAGTGGTGACACAAGATACTGTGTTAGCATAATATAATGTACACTCTTTACCTCAAGTATTCTTACTTTTAACTAAGTAAATAGAACAACCAGTAACATTTCCATCCCCCAATAAGATGTTGTATTTTATGATACTGACTAACCTTGATTTTATTTCTGTGACTTTCCTTGACTCAAAGAAAAATGAATCTGTGCAGCTTCTGCTTTGGGTTCTTGGTGTCATTCCTTTACAGTCTACCAGGTCCCACAGGTAAGCTTAAACTATAATATATGCTTTATAAACGTACACAATTTCAGAAGAGAGGGTGAAACAGTCACATGTGATTTAATACAGCTATTCAAAAATGACTATATAGTGACTGTTGGAAGTACAGAAAGGGTATGAGCTGAACAACATGCAGTTCAATATAGTAACTGCAACCACAGCATGCTCACAGAACTTATTGTTATCATGGGTGCTGGCCACCAATTTGTAATACATGGTCTGAGTAATCTGTACATGTATTAGATTAAAGGATGAGCTCTGGTGTATTATATTGAGAACATTTTAGTTCCATTCTTCCTTTATGCACATCAAGTATATCAGCCGCAAGATCAGGCCCAGTAGGTGGACCATGTGATAAGATTTTGACAGACGATACAATATTTACAGAATGCATACTGTTTTCCTGAATTACTTTATTCTTTCTATTGGACTTACACTGACCCAGCTTGGTCACTAACAAGTGCCAAATATGGTTATTTACTGCATATGGCCTGATTGATCACTTATAATACATTTTTTTGCTATTATTATTTATAAAATATTTATATTTTGTATTAAGCCTCAGTTCATATTGCCTAGAGCAATTATTTGTTCTTTTAAATTTGTATGCATTTATATTTTCTCAAAAAAAAAAAAATCCATTGTATTTGAACAAAATTTTAAAGCATACTTTAAACTTCTTTCTTACAGTCCTTATCTGTCAGAGTCAGAGCCACGTGAATGTAGAAATATGTAAGAAAATCCGGTTTTGCTGCTGATTTGTTGTTAAGCATTGTGGCATGTTTTTTCCAGGGCAGTTTCAGGTGATTTGTCCAACTCAAACAATTGTAGCCCTTCTTGGTGATGATGTCATTCTACCATGTCACCTTGAACCTCCCATCAGTGCCAGTTCTGAGACAGTGGAGTGGACCAGACCTGGTGTCCATCCAAAGTATGTCCATGTTCACCAAGATGGACGACTGTTGTATGAGATTCAAAATCCATCTTACTCTCGTCGAACGAGACTGTTTGTGGATGAACTGAAACATGGAAACGTCTCCATGAAAATCTTCAAAGTGAAACTGTCTGATGAAGGAACATACAGATGTTTAATTCCCTCAGTACAGAAAGAAGCTTCTGTCCAGCTCCTTGTTGGTGAGTCAGACAGTCTGAGTTTGTGATAGATATAATGACAGTAGCAGTCACTGACAGAATGCACTGAACTTGGTCTGAACAGATCAAGCTATCTTTACGCTAAAGCTCCTATTAAAATGGAATTTAAAAACACAGATGTTGGAAAATTTGGTTGCTTTTGACATAAATGATAAAGTAGTATAATAAAAGCCATAATTATTAACAAAAATTAAACTCTTACATCTTTATAGAGAATGCATATTTGCAAGCCAAAGGCCAGAATTTTAACATTCTGATATGGACTATCACTAACACCCTCACACATTTGCACTCTTTTTATATTTATTTTAAGTTCTTTGTAAATATACAGCACTTGCGTTTTGCCTTTTGCTTTTTACTTTTTTACTACTTAACATTTTTATCTCTATTAGTTTACTCACTGTTTTTGGTACCAACATACCAAAACAAATTCCAACATGAACAATTGAGATTCAAAGGATGTTGTTCCATTTCTCCTCATCAGGTGCAGTCTCCTCACCTACTATCAGTTTAGCAGGACTTGATAAATCCATCAGTGCAGTGGTGTTAGAGTGTGAGTCTAAAGGCTGGTATCCAGAGCCTGAGGTGTTGTGGCTGGACGGTGAGGGAAACCTCCTCTCTGCTGGACCTACAGAGACAGTCAGAGGTCCTGATGACCTCTATACTGTCAGCAGCAGAGTGACTGTGGAGAAGAGACACAGCAACAGCTTCACCTGTAGAGTCCAACAGAACAAAACCAACCAGACCAGAGAGACAAAGATTCATGTTCCAGGTAGACACTGTTTCTGAACCAACACTTGTTTAGATTTGAAACAGTGACTTGTTTAATTTGAGTGGAATTTTTCTTCTGTGTTTTATCATTCCAGGCGATTATTTTGCGGTAACACATTGCCCCATTGTTCCTGCCTGCATCAGTTTGACTGCTGGCTTCATATTTATTTTTGCTTTGTTGAGATGCAGACAAAAAAGTAAGTTAAAAAAATATTTAATTTTTCTCTTGTGTTATATTTCTAAAATGTTTCTTTGGTGTTGATAGAAAACAATAAAAATATCAATAATAAATAATTCATGCTGTTACTAATTTTTCAGATCAGTTATTTCTGTTTTCATGTTGTTTTTCTGTCACTAATTTCTCACAATTTCTCTATTAAAAGGGAAGGTGATTTGTAATAATCACATGATGAGGACCAGAGATGAAGGTGTGGCTGCTATACTAATGGATCAGAAAACTGGCTTGGAGAATCTGAGAAATCAAATCAAACGTTTACTTGATAAGGCAGAGAGAGAAGTGGATGAGGACATGAAGATGCTTCAGTCACTGAAGAGAAAAAAGACATCTGACAACTCAAAGGACTTATTGAGAGAAAAAACTTATTTATTAGATCAGAGAAAGAAGGTTTATGTGAAACTGTTACGAGACACAGAGACACTGCTTGAAACAAAACAAAAACAATCATACCACTAGAATGAAGGGGGACAAAATGGGCCAAGTTCATTAATGGAGCAAGAAATTAACAGGATTCTCTCTCTCTCTCTCTCTCTCTCTCTCTCTATATATATATATATATATATATATATATATATGTGCGTGTGTGTGTGTGTGTGTGTGTGTGTGTGGATCAACAGCATCAGAATAAGATGAAAATTTAAAATGATTAAATTGAGAGCAGTATTAATCATTTATTTTTTATGGTCCAGAGATTTATATTTCATAGTGTGACTGTGTGTCACATATTCATTCATGCTTTATGCGTATTAGAGTTTCTACAGTTATTTAGGGGTTTGTGAGTAAAAACACACACATACACATGATCTAAAAGAAGGAAAGGGGCATTAAATAGAAGCTGTGTTGTACTGATGCGCTGAGTACATGGGAGCCCTGGTTAATCTTTAAAAACACACGTCTTGATTGCAGCAGTGGGTGTTACTCGACCAATCAAACATTAGAAACATAATACTGTCATTCAGTTTATAATTAATCTGTGGAGTCATGATGTTGTAGTTGGTGGAAGGGTTAACACGAAGAGAGCGTTGTGTAAAGGTAAGCTGACACTATTTTAATATCACAGTCTAAAACAGACTGATTATCATGAAATAAGAATCTTTTTATAAGAAAACTGGAAACTTCTAGAAACATGATTTTCTTACCAATTACTATTATTATTACCAGTTTTTGTCACTGCTGTTTCAATGAGAAAAGCTTCATTGTATTTACATCTGCAGCTTAGTTTGTTACGACCTCCTGATCTGTGATTAAATAAAGTCCATATAAAAACTGCACTGAGAAATGCAGTGAATACCTGAATGATTAATGTGATCAGGCAGCTTCAGCATGTCAACAACGATTATTCATTCTTGTCATAATTCATTATTCTGCATCTGACAGAGTTAACTGAGTGACTTTATGAGAATGTTTTGGTATTTGAGCCTGATGTGTTTTTTAATGTGCAAATCAGTTAAAGTGCTGAAAATAAAAAATAAAAAAATTATGTGACTAAATTTAAAAATGTTCTGAGAAAATAAAACACTGCTCAGCCTAATCAGAGACTAAACTCTAAAAATATTAATTAATTTCTGTGTTTATGTGGACCTTTAAACACAGATAAAAACACAACTCACTTTATGACCTGACAATTATAAAACCATTAAGCTGCAATTAGTCCCAAGGTTAATGTGGACAGAGCAGGTAACAGCTGCTATTTAAAGGTAAACTGACACTGAGTTACTTTTCTATCAGAGTATAATATCAGGGAGAGATGTCGAGTCAGTAACATGAACAACTACATTTGAATAAAAATGAAAATCCGGTAAATATGTGACTGAATGAAAGCAGCATGTAACATGTAATAAAGTAACGTGTTGTGTCATGATGACACTGCTGGCATCCCTGTCGTATTTTATCACAATAATCCACCATTTATTGTCATACACTGAACTTCAGACTACCTTCAGTTTAGGAGAAGACACAGTAAAATCCTCCCCTGAAGAACTGAACTCAGTCTGAAATTAAACTGACTTGAATGTGTCTAAAATGTTTATTTCAGTTCACAGTGGAAAATGTGTCCATGGCAGCTGCTTTGGAGTCTGTCTCCTCATCCTCTACTGCCTCCCAGTCACCACAGGTAAACTGACACGACACCCAACACCCCCTTTATCTCCAGGTAACACATGCTGTCTGTCAGTGTCTTCACCATCTACATTTATCTCTCATTATCAGGTGCTGTCTCCTCACCTGTCATCACATTAGTAGGGGTTGACAGATCCATCAATGCAGTGGTGTTAGAGTGTGAGTCTGAAGGCTGGTATCCAGAGCCTGAGGTGTTGTGGCTGGACGGTGAGGGAAACCTCCTCTCTGCTGGACCTACAGAGACAGTCAGAGGTCCTGATGACCTCTATACTGTCAGCAGCAGAGTGACTGTGGAGAAGAGACACAGCAACAGCTTCACCTGTAGAGTCCAACAGAACAAAACCAACCAGACCACAGAGACAGAGATTCATGTTCCAGGTAGAATTCATCATGTGACCACAGTCACAGGCTTTAACGGCAGAGATCTGGTCTCATGTTGTGTTTTATCTTTTCAGATGAGTTCTTCGTGGCCCCATTGTCTCAATCTTGGGCTGCCTATGTCAGCATGAATGCTGTTTTGGGTTTAATGGTTATTTCTGCGATTTCCTTTTCTGTGTGGACATGGAGCCAAAACAAAAACCAGTAGGTCACAAATGAACCATCCTCATCAGGTTCCTCAGACATGTTTAAATAGAAACTGTTGTATGAATTTATCCAGTGTTTGGGTTGGAGAAAGAAAACACAGTATTCTCTCATTTAAATAGTTTTTTTTCTTCAAATTTACTGTTGTTTTCAAACAGCGACTGAGGTGAATGAACAGCTTGAAACTAGAAGAGTAAAGACGAAACTCATCCAGAAGGAACCAAACTCAGGTTTGGTTGAACACCAACAGAGAAAGTGAAAGAAAACCACTGACGAAGCCTCAGACGGAGCAGCAGAGGCTGTGGAAGTCGGACTGATTGGACAGATCATCAGTCCATCCACCGGGCCAACACACAGAGACAAACAACCAATCACGCTCACAGGTGATTTCGAGTCACCAGTTAACCTGCGTGTCTTTGGATGATGGAGGAAGCTGGAGAACCCGGAGAGAACCCCAACATACAGAGGCCACACAGAGAAGTCCTGGACGAATGAGAGCTCGAACCCAGAACTGGAGATAGAGGCGGCAGTGCTAACCACTGCTCCACTGTGCCACCCACGTGTAAGTCAGCTTTATTAGAGTTAGGTCCCTTTGCCTTGATCTTTAAAGGTAACTGAGTGTTAGTCAGCTCTAACTCTGCCTCCTCCTTCAGACATCCACCCCCGACAGACAGGAAGTACCAACCCACCAGCCGTGCTGTTCTGGATCAGGTCAACCTGAGTCGCAATTCTGTTCGTCTCAGAAAGAAGTCCAAAGAGGTAATGATGAGTACAGATAAGTACTGTGTGATGTTTCTAAAGCGTAGGACTGAGGTTAGTTCATATCTACAAGAAGCTTCTCTCTGTCGTTCATCATTGAATCTCCTTCATACAGATGGTAAATATTGAGTTTCACACGACGAGTAGCAAATACAAGTTTCCAGTGTCGACCAAGGAGGCTGGAAACATGGTCACTGTAAGTTTCATTTGTTTTTATTCACTAATGCAGCTCTCTTCTTCTTCTTCAATGTTTGAATTGACACTACTGGTTTTTTCTCCTTCACAGTTCAGAGGTTCAGACGGATCCAGGTTTCAAGTGTGGAAATGACAATTCTCCAACGAAGGTCACCTGGAAAAAACTTAAAAACCCCGTGGGAGAGGTCAGACATCACGTCACATACATCATTACATTAAGCCCATCTGTCTGCTTATGTTTTACACGTGTTCCTTTTTTATTACCAACAGATGATGGAGGTGAGGACAGTTAGCTGTCGATGGTGCTGAAGATACATGCTTCAACAAATGATGCTCATGTCAACTAACAGATGAATTTGGTCTTTTTGATAATCCTTTAATTTTTCCCGTCGCACCGTTATCTGATAAATTCATCATTCATCATTTCGTTTATGACCAAATCTCTGCAAAATGAATGAGGAGTGTGAAAGTGTGGAATCATTAGCTCGCTTTGCTAATCAAATATAAGGTTGAACTTGAAGGTCTTTTCAGTATAATATTTATATACAGTATACTCATGTCATTTATTATTGTTTTACATTTTTCAGAGTTACTTATGAAAGGTACAACTTATTTTTAGGTTCAATCAAAACGATCAAATGTGCAGATGACAGAAACCATCTTATTACATTCATCTGTCTGCAGCTAATGTTACTCTAAAGCTGCAGAGACGCTGACTAATTTATTAGATTCAGTTACATGTTTTTAAACTGCTACAGCTCATCTGTTCTGTAAATCACATCATGTACACTTTGATTAGAAAACAAAATCAGCATCAGTAGAAATCTCTGTTAATGACAGCCTCAACATTTAATCCACTGTCAGTGTGTGTCCTTTATCTGGTGAAGAGACTAACTTCCTGTGGTGTTGGATGGCCGTCACATGGACTTTGCCTTTTGTTATGTGTTTATGATCAGTGGTTTTTATTTCTTACTGCCTGTCTCATTACTCTGTTGTTTATTTGTTAATTTGTTGCAGAATCATCAGATTAAATGAAGTGTTTTGTTAATAAAGAGTGTAGAGGTCACAGTGGTGGACACATCATTGTTCTCTTGTAGCCACGGTGTGTGTGTGTGTGTGAGGGTGATTAAAAGTGAAACAGAAAGAAGAAAATGCGATAAAGGGAGATGAAGGAGATAAAGACTGGAGGACATATGTGATATCTACAGACTCGGTCTACAGACTGTGTAGGTTTTGTGTCTCTGCAGCCTCATAGTGTCACAGAGTTACAGTCCTCAGCCTGTGTTTGAGGCGAAAATAAAACATTAAAGTGACAGTTGTCTGCACTCAATGAATATCTGTGTGTCAAAGAAAGAGAACAGGAGAGACTTGGTGACAGACGTACAACAGAAGTCCTCAGACAGACAGACAGACGGCCTGTAGCCACGATGCTGCATGAAGCCAAAGTGTGTCTAACCTCAGCTTTTACATCAGCTTTACACAAAACCTGCACAGGAAGAGGAAGTTTTAACGACATCACTGTGTTTCAGTCTGAAGACATCATGGAGGTCAGAGCTCTCTGCTTCACACTGAGTGAGTTACTGACTCCGGTTTGATATATTCCTGTAGATGAGTCGATGACTGATGTTTGTTTCTTTTGTCTCTCCAGTGACGCTCGTGCTCATCCTGCAGAGGTACGCAGCGATTAGCTGTCATTTTGTAATATATATTTGTCTATATATCCACTTATACTCTGACATGAAGGTTGCTCTAAACATTTTATCAGATCTAACTCACATTGTATCTATCACCAGGTGCAGGTACACTGATTAGTGATTGATTGTGATGGGACTGATGCACTGTGGGAATGACCAAAACAGAACCTGGAAGTTGGAGTCTTCATTAACATCCTGAAGCAGAAAGCATCCCATCATGCTTTTGGGTCTAGAAAAGAGATACTTTTATTTTTCCTCTTTCCTCATGCTGTGTTTTTAATTCCCCTTACCTTCGTTAAAGTCGGTGATAAGCGTTACAGTTTTCACAGGAGCTGTTGAACTTTCTCACACTCAGAAAAGGTTCAAACCCACAGATGTTCTGACTGATGCATGGACTATTTTTAAAAAGCCTCCTGTCAGTTTTCTCACTGTGTGTTTGGTGTGTGTGTTTTAGATGCTGCAGATGCTGCTGACAGTTTGAGCTCAGAAACAAACCACACGAGAAAATGTGTTAATGTAGACGAGACTCTTTAGAAACAACAGAATGTTCCTGTGGTTTCAAAACTCAACAGTTCATAGGTTAGGGGTGGGAGGGAGCACGAACTGCCTCTCAAGAACTATGAATGTTTGATAATGAG
>NW_026117129.1:0-12066 GCF_001640805.2 Lates calcarifer | reverse complement strand
AAAGCTGAGGCATGCAGACAGAACAGTGTCCTCCCACCTTCACTGTCTGAGGGTCACGTGAAGAGTCAAGAAGTATTTTCCTTAATAGTGAGGAGACTTCCTCTGTGCAGAGCAGACCCCCACCCCACCCCCACACACCCTGCCAGAGTGTGACTGACAGCTGATGCAACCTCCCAGCGTTGCCAAAGGGGACATCTCTCCGGAGATGAGGGGGATTTGGGTGGGGGTGGGGGAAGTGGGTTGGAGGGGCTAGTCCAGGCAGTCCAGAGGATGATGTCACTGCTCCTGAATTAGTGATCACTGGAGGGAATGGAGGAGTTAAAAAAAAAAAGGGTCGCCCAGGGGTCGTGTTTGTGTGGTTGCAGAGCGTATACATCAAGCTAGGAGACGCCCTCTTCCTTAAGCAGGCACAAAGGATTTTCAGAAAACAATTCCTTATGGCGAAGTACTGCTGGAAGAAAAGCAAACTGGTTTAAATGCTTTGATGTTTTCTTTGATATCTGGGTTTTTTTCCAGGACTAATGTATAAGAGTAAGTTTAAGTGTTTGTAGAGTTTCTTAGTTTGGGGAACGCAGCTTGTTTTTCCCCAGTGTATGGTCAGTGTCAAGTTGGAATACATGCTTTCAGCACTACACATGGTTTTATTTTACAGTATAGGTCCTTAGTGAATGGGTGTTTGTCGAGTGGAAAATGCACCAAGTAGTGTTTGAGTGGAAGTTGAGGGGCAGTTAGCACCAGTGCCTGCCATCAGAGCGGCAGTGGTATTGGCAGGGAGCCGCTCCGGCAGTGGGCTACAGAGAGACGACGACGACGACGATGATGATGATCACGATCACGATGCCTGTGATGATGAGTTCTCCAGCTGTGGCCAGTTGGACTTGAGCTCAGGGAGAGAGAGAGAGAGAGAGTGGAAGAGGGATTTCACAGAGAAGGAATGGAAAAATGAACCTTAAAAAAAAACAAAAGCAGTGAATTAGGATCTAGGGAGGAGACTTAGAGAATCTGTTCCACTGGATAAGAGTATCTGGAATACCGCTCCCAGTCATATTTGGGCGGGGAGAATTAATAGAGGCCAACGCTGATGTATCATAGCTGAGAATAAAAGATTTTGGATGGGAGTATTATGGAAGGGCTTTTATGGTCTAGTCAATCGAAGCGTATAAAAAAAAAAAAAGCCAGTCATGCCACACAGAGCACAAAACATGGGTGTGAACCCTTTTTTTTTTCCCTCTCTCCATTCCCCAGGTGATTGACAGAGCTATTCATACAAGAGCTGTGTGACGATGGGGTGTGTTTTCTCTGCTTTGGAGCTGCAAAAGATGAATTATAAACAGAAACAATTACCTTTCAAATTTGATTTATGTTGGTTTAACAAGCTCTGGTCCATCCATAGCACTGGTCAAAATCTTAATTCAACTGTAATGACACCACTTTATACAAGTGAAACTGTTTATTTATTAGGTAAAACAACATTCCAAGATGAAAGCTTCTGTCGGGATTGAACAGATTATAAATCACTAGATTATTTCTGAGTGATTTCTGTTGATTTTAGGTCCTAAATCTATTAGGACCTATTTCAGTTTCACATATTAGCATCATTTCAACGTGTATAGGATATCCGTGCCTGTTTTTCCACTTTAGTGTCTGTATCTGGCTGCGTTACCAGGCACCAGATAAGTATTTGGGTTACAGGAATCCTGTTACATGTCATTTATTGCACCCAATCCCTGGCTGTTGTATTGGTGCCATGTTGCTGACACTTTGTGCAAGATAGTGTTTGCCCGCAGCACTAATGAACTGCTGTCAGCATCCCCACTTTTTTTGTGAAATTTCCTCCCTGACTTCTATTTCTACAGAATCTGCAACATTACGCAGCATTAAAGTGACAAACGCCAACGCCATGTGCCCCAGTTTGAAGGATTTAGGCGGAGATTTTAATGTGCCTTCACAGCTTTCTGTCAACCAAAGGTTTAGCGTCCCCCTTTTTTCCCCCCTTCTCCCGTTCTTCCCACTTGTCACCACTGTGTGCTATTTGGTTAAAGCTTTGCATGTGCATCAGTTGAGTCTGATTAGTGAGCGATGTGTCAGGGGGGTGTCTGAAAACATCCTCATAGGGAAGGGTATTTCCTCATTTAGTGCTCGCTTTGTTGATGTAGGCTGCAAATGTCATCGTCTAACATTTTGTTGTCACGCATTAAATGTCCATTAGTTGATATTGTGTGTAGTTTCAAGTGACCTTACCGTAGCTGATCTCAT
Organism: Lates calcarifer; assembly: GCF_001640805.2. Taxonomy (NCBI): domain Eukaryota; kingdom Metazoa; phylum Chordata; class Actinopteri; family Centropomidae; genus Lates; species Lates calcarifer. The sequence goes on along the minus strand of NW_026117129.1, from coordinate 9,810 downwards.
CGAGCATAACTTCTTAAATGAACAGTGAATGCCTACATGTACAGTATATTAAAAAAATATGTGCTGATGTTCATTCAGAAACATAACCCCAGGTGTGATGTAATCATGCCTGAATCTCATTTATGAGCACCTCAAGTAACGGTATCACATATTGTTGGTGTGAAGAAACTGTCATGGTTTCCAAGGAGATAGTTTTTTTTTATGTCTGTATGTATTTCATATAAGACTAGTGTAAGACATTCACTTTTGCAGTTTAGCCACTTAAATATGTAAAAAAGAAAAAAACATCCTCAATACTTAAATGTGTTACTTGATATACAAATACAGAATTACATATTCCCTACATAGATATTGTTATAAACTGGGATCTTTTTCATTTTACAACAATGAAGCCGCATGAGCAGAGCCTTGTAGCTGTACAGAAATGGTTTTAAATCTGCTTAAAAAAGACATCAGAGTCAGTTGTGACAGATATTATCAAGAGATTGTTTATCAAACTATTTTTTTCACGATCGAGAACTAGCGCAGCCGGAGCTATTTTTGTTCCTTGACTGCCAAACAAGCCTGAGATAATCTTGAATCTTAAAAGGTCGATGTCTTGATAATATTCAGAACAATGGCGCATGTTTCTTAACTTTGGTGCTTTTGTGCTGCTTACATTTCTATGGTGTTCTTTGTCTCACAAAGCTTTGTTCTGTATGAGAGAGAGTGAAGAAAACAGATCCATGCTGTGGAATGATAAAAGGCAGTGCTGTGAAAAAATTTAATGTCATGCTCTTAATACTGTTTTTATGGAGGGGAGATCGTCTTCAGGTGTAATAATTTAGAAGAGTTTATTAGAGTGTTCAAAAGACGTAATAAACAACATAAAAATGATAATGTCTGTCTCAATTTTTGCTACAATGTGATTATAATGCAGCTTAAATTGGGACATTAACATTCTCTGATAGACAGCAGATGATTCATGCATGGAAACAGCAGTGGTAGGTTTGCATGATGCTTGTGCGCCACCTGGTGGCCTTTTGTATTGTTAGAGTTGCTGGCACCACCCAGGCCAATCACAAATGAGACTTTCAACAAAACTTGGTCACATTTTGGTCACTTTATTTGAAATCATTTTTGAAAAATGATACTGTGATTACAATATTGTCAAAATAAAATGCTCTATTCATTCTATATACAAAATACTTATTCACCAGGGAGGGTGGGGTAAACCTTTTTGTTCAAGTGTACCCATTAATCACATCAATCAACCCACTGTCGAAGTAGCACGCAGGATCTAACAGACCATGCGAGACAAAGTGGGCTTGTGTTGTCGTTGCGTAACTTTGGGGTAAGTCGAGCCAAATCTCACCACAGCCTTACAGTAGCTGACCTTGGTTTGTTCCGCCACAGTCACAACAGAACAGCAGGAGCCTTCTCTTGAGCTCTACCAGCTTTGGTCCTCATGCCAGTGGGGCCCCACATGATTCCCATGAGGCAAAAAAAATTACAAGTAACAGGAAAAAAAACAAAAGCTATATGGAAAAAAAACGCACATTTTTTTTGTAAGATAATACCACAGCAAGCAATAAAGATGCAGTGTTTATAGATACAAGTATTTCACAGCCCTGCTGATATCCAACACAAAGTAGTTACTACTTATCACGGAATATATCTGTATAGATAAAGTTGTGGTTTTCTTAAGATGTACAAAAAGCAAAGTGCAATAATTTACTTACAGTTTTAAAAACCGTTAAGTTTTAAGGCTTGATCAGTGAATGATTTCAAGTGCTGAGGAATACATAGCAGAGACCCCTCTTCAGGGTGAGTCTGTAGATCTGCGTAGCGCTATAGAGTTGAAAGTATATGCTGCTATCAGTGATCTGAGTATGAAACGGAGAGAGCTAACACTGGAACAACTTCTCTTTAAAAATAGAGCAAGTCGCTTATGGCACCGGGCAGGTGGGTCATCACCTGCTCTCTGATCCACCAGTGTGGCTCCATAGGGTTGTATCGCGTGTAAGGATGCTTGGACCATGATGGCGTCTGTGATGTCATCCAAACAGGGGCCACCTCCTTTTGTCCGCTGTTGCAGTAAGAGCGCATCAGAGCCATGTGGTGCTCGAAGTGGGCTTTCCCGTAATCCTCCTTCACGTTCGGGGACGCCTCGTTCCACAGCTTGTTGGCCGTGGTGGCCACGATGTCACGGGTCAGGATGCGGTGGCCACGATGAAGTTCCCCGGTTCGATTATAGACACTTTGACTCCCCAGGTTTTCATCTCATAGCGCAGGCAGTCAGAAAAAGCTTCCACGCCATATTTAGATACACAGTAAGGGGACCGCATGACATTTCCCATCCTCCCATACATGCTGGCCAGGTTCACAACTCGGCCTGCAGTCAGAGGTACAGGGCATCAGAAATGAACTCAAGATTTTATACTCTGCTTCAACCAATGCTCTTAGGGATATCCACTTTAAAAACAAATGTTGCATCATGTAAATATTATCTGATGGTTCATTTACAGTTAATGCAGCTCTAATGTAAAATGAAATAAAAGGCCTTTAAGTGCAGCTTTTACTCAGTGCCTGCTAAACCTCCAGGTCCATAGTTCAACAGTCTTTAGAGACATTCTTAACAGGAGCTTGGCCTGAAGCTCTGCTCAGCTAAGCAAAAAATGACTACATCACTGTTTCTGGATGAGTCACTTATTACCAGCTTAATAAAAGCAGTGCCCTACCACACTGCAGCTCTGTTGGCCACTGATAAGCTTTCCCCAAGAAAACTTGTTTGACATTTGCATATTCTGAATAGCAAGCATTCAAGCTTTCTATTTGCTTTCTCCACCACTTTTAAACTATCTCTCAGGTTATTATTGCTCCTAAACTGTGGCGTAACTAGCAGTCACAGCACCAGCACTTCTAGAAATGTATTAAAAATGTATTTAAATGTCATTTAAATGCACACATTTTAGTCTGGATTTTACATGAATTAATTACTTTTTATTCAACATTTAATTTTACTTTTCACTGAATTTTTAATTTACTGTATGCTTCTTGTTGAAGCACTTTGTTATTATACAAAGAAAAGTGCTACACAAATGAAGTTATTACGATATAGAATACAATATGAATATTAAATGTTTCTTTTCACATTCTGGGGAAGGCTTTAATTTGTCTTTAAATGTCAGGCTTGTTTGCATTGTTAGCATTCCTCATATCATGGGACACAACTTAAAGGTTGGCTGCACCGTTTTCTTTCAAATAGGAATTCTAACAATGTTTCTAATCCATCATAAAGAAACTTAGGGAAAGAAATAAAGTAAAATCCAAGGTGCTTGTCCCTTTAAGATTTTAGCATTTTGGCATTTTGGACACTATTTAACTTATATGATGTTTATATGTCACAAGTTGATAATGTGTAAAAAAGTGTGATTTTCCAGCTGCTGACCTCTGGCCCTGCGGATTAGTGGCAGAACAGCTTTGGTGACCCTGATGGTCCCCCACAGGTTTGACCTCTGACACCTGCTTGTAGGTGTCCATGGACGTAAACTCTACTTCTCCAAACGTCGACACACCAGCATTGTTCACCACTGCCCACAGACCTGGGTCATAAACAGTGATAGTAAGTCACAGAGGATTAAGTCTGTGAATGAGTGCACATTTATCTTTTTTTAATCTATGTTAGTGAAGACAGAAGCCGATGCAGTACTGCTGTTTACCTCTTTCAGAGTCCTCCAGGTTGTCTTTGATATATTCCACGGCCTGGTTCACCTGCTCCTCACTGCAGACATCCAGCTGGACTACCCTCATGCGATCTGAATGAAATTCCTCCAGCTCCTTTGCACCCTCTCCACTTTTATCCTGCAGGGACGACAGGTCAGTTACAACAACTCATGTTAATACTGAATGTCAACAACCTCAAAAAACAGGGAACTATACAAGCCTCCTGATCTGCTGCTAGTTTACTGGGTACACCTAGCTAAATGTGTGAGTGTGTATGAAATGGCACGTGAATGCATGTTTAATCCATACCTTCAGAAGACATCCAGCAAAGACAGTGAAGCCCAGCCTGTGCAGATGTTTGGCGAGTGCATTGCCAAATCCGCTGTCACAGCCTGTGATGAACACAGCTTTCCCCTTCACCTGCAAGAGAGGGACAAAACACAGAAAGGCTTGAGTCACATGAACATATACAAGAGCAGAGTGGAAGAGCTTACATAATGCCTGCAAGCAATTTTATATACTAAAACAGATAAGTGTAGAAATGTTAATAAGAATGTCATTCAAATTAACTTTTGCAAAAAAGCATTTCACTACTGACAGCAGAATCTATACTATTAATACACGAGAATAGCGTTATCCAGTGTAACAATATCGTATTTCCTCTAAGTCTAACTGTAGGATTTCTTGTTAGTAAAGTTAATTAGTGTTATTACATTTTCAACTTAAGAATCTGCGTGATATTTGTGTTCCTGTTGATTGTGTCATAGCATTATATAAAGAGCGACAATTCACGTTGGTGTTCAAAACCAGTCCATGTTGTACCATTACCTCCACCAAACCTCTAGGAATTCGGGGGCGTCGCAACATACAACACAAAACCTAGATACAGCACAACTATGCACTCGGTAACGCTCGTCTCCGGTAATCCCAACATCCTCATAACCGCGTTTTAGTAGAGCAGGTAGTCCAAAACCCAACACGACTGTCAGGAATACTGAAAATGACACGAGAAGTGCCACTCGGAACAACGGAGAGCGGGGCCATCTTGACGGAATGGAGTGTTTACTTTCCTGGCGAAGCGGTCTACATCACCCACCGCGGGGTCACGGCACGCCCCCGTATCAGATAGCCAGAATTCCCTGGGCTGCGTTCAAATTCACGGAAAGTGGCAAATTCGGTTTGAAAGTATGTTATTTGAAAATAAGCCCTTAGATACCCTGTACGCGCTCGGGTGCTGTTTATGAATGTGTTATTGCCATAATGGACAGGCTAACTCAGCCCCATTACACTGTTCTTTCTATTGGCTGAACTAGCTTTTAACGGTCGCCTGTCACAAAAATACATGTAGGCTAACCTAACCCTAAACCACAACCAACCATCACGCTTAAGGGGTTTGCTTCTGATGTAAAATAAAACCCTTTTGTGGAGAGATTATGGACACAAAACAGGCGTTATTATTATTAGCCTTTTTTTTTTTACTTCCACAGATCTCCCACACACAAGATCGAATCGGTCAGGCTGTGAATGGGATTGAAAGCGAAACCGGAAAAAGCCAGGAGTGACTCCTCTTGCCGCACACACCATGGGTTTGAGGACATTTCACATTTAAGTTATGTTTCTGTTTGAAGTTGTACAAAATAAGGCAGCTCAGTCAAGTTGAGAGTACTTCCACTCAGAAGACAAACACACATTATATTACACACACACCACACACCACACACACACACACACCCACCCACCACACACACACACACACACACACACACACATATGTACTTACCAGGTAATAGAATGAGCTGCCTCATTTTAAAACACATTTACAAACAACGCTTTAATATATGTTTTGCACCTGACTGACTGAGCAAACTCACTGAGAGTATGCACAATTATCGTGCTGTTGCCCATCTTGGGAGAGGAGCTGTTGCAGTGTTAGAGCTGCTTTGAGAGCTATAACGACTCTGCGACAACAGCATATTAAGATGGTTGCTGGTTTTAGCTGGTGTTAGGGCTACTTTACCTGGTTTACCAGGCTGGACAAGCTGGTCAGGCTGATCTTGCTGGTTTGGCAGTACAGTTGGCCATATTGGTATGGCTGGTCATCCAGCCAGACTAAGCTGGTTTCTGTCAATCAAGCCGACTGGCTAGTTGACTGGCTAGACTGACCAGCAAAGCCCAGCTGGTCAAGTAGGTTAAGACACTTAAGATGGTAGGAAGGCCAGTCAGTTAGACTGACCAGGCTGGACTGGTCAGCAAAAAGCCAAGCAAGGCTCATAATAGTCCCTTTTTCCCCATGAGTAAAAAGCATGAATTAATGAGAAAAATATTATCTTTTAGAGGATTTACATGGAATTGTCCAAATGCCTGTAATCAATTCATTCCCAAAGAACAATGTAAAAATATGAGGAATCAACTGAGATTTTTTAAATTTGAATAATTTTAATTATTAGTATATATGAGAGACGTTAAGGCATGCTGCTTTCTGCTCTAATACCGCCATCTAGTGGGGCATTTAGGCGAATACATAACATTAAATGAATATGTCAAGTATGATATATTATCAGGTGGCAAGCAACCGGTAGATTACAAAAAATGAATCTCATCACAAATCAATATTATTCAATAGATATTGATTATACCTAAATTCGCACAAGGTAGACTGAGTGGAGGATTGTTTTCTCTCTTGCAGTGACTGTGGACATATGCAGGATTCCCCTCAGAAACCGATGAAGTGGTAGCACCCAAATTAGAACGTCTGACACGTCATGCGTTCACACGGTGCGACCGCTCAATGCCACCGCAAGACGCTAACACGTTCAATGCATGAAACTGCAAGAAACTGACCGAAAAAATGCCGTCAAAAACGACAGTTTGATGAGCCAAAGGTGAGACAAAGGTAACGTAACATACGTGGCTGTGTTTCTGTAGCTAACTGTTTCCTTCGGCTACTTTGTAACGTTAAAATCACGCGCTGGCTGGTGACAAAGCGTTTTGCTGGGTGCTTTGTCCGCCGCACTTGTAGCAAGTTTTACTCCTTAAACAGATCATTTGTTCACAGTGTTTGTAATTTCTGTGCTAGGTCCTTACAAAGGGTCTGATTTTTTTTTTTTTTTTTTGCCGTAGTGGTAAACCCGGTTCCATTACACACAGGAGTCCACTGACATGACTGATTGTGTTCCAGTTATTAGTCAGAACCCATGGAAACGGGAAAACACTCGCCAAAACCTTTTAATTTTGAGAGCAAATTGCTCCTCAACACGAACAGATTTTGATTATATATTTTACTTTGTTGGTAATAGTTATACACTTCAGCGATACGGTCGTGCTAAAATGACGTTAAAGCACACCCTCTCGGTTAATATTGCTTAAATGAACATGTAGAGATTCCTAATGCTTTATTTAGTTTTAGTTTCTTTGAAATCGGATAGTTTAGTGACTTTGAACTGAATTATTTAGAATCAGTCTATTATTTGGGTGTGCCGTGATTTTCTTACATGTTGTGGTTCAGCTGTAATGTTGAATAGTTTCTCTGTGTTTTCATGATGAAACTGTTGATGAGTAATAGGTAGTAGTGTATTGATCATTTTCCTTTGAATTTTCCTCTGTGATTTCCTCCAGGTGTCACCACTTCGTCCACGACATCGTCCACGATCGCAGAGACATGGTCCATGATCGGAGAGGACATTGTTGAGGATGAGGGAGACATCGTCCTCGATCAGAGACATTGTCCACGACCGCAGCGACCTTGTCAAAGACGAGAGAGACGTTGTCCATGATCAGAGACATTGTCCCATGCTTCGTAGAGGACCTTGCGATAGAATCGGCGGAGACGGGGGTCACCGATTTGACGGCACTGCCCGCGATCATGGAGACATTGTCGATGATCACAGAGACGCCGTCTATGATCTCAGAGACATCGTCCACGGTCGCAAAGACAGTGGCCATGATCACAGAGACTTTGTCCATAATCTCAGAGACATTGTCCGCGATCACAGAGACGTAGTCCACGATCATAGAGCGTCTTTGTACAATGAAAAGTTCTTTGAGACCAGGACAGAGGCCTCCAGGTAATTCACAGACACCTTTACATCAACTGTCCAACACAGAGCATTGACATTAAACTGTTTATGTTCAGTATTCAGTGTATCAGAAAAGTGTAATAATAGAAGTAATCTGTAGTATAAAGATAATGTAGAAATAATTAGTATTAATAGAAGTAATGTAAAATATAATTAGAAATATCAGAAGTAAGATGTAATAGTTAAAGTAATCTATTACTACATGTAGCAGTAAAAGTTATCTGTAAATTTAGGAGTAATATGTAATAAGAAAAGTAATACGTAATGGTAAAAGTACTCTAATATTAGAGGTAACAGTAAAAGTAATCTATATGTAAAATGTCACATTATATTAAGGTGTCAAAAGTGTTAACCGTTATTGTTAAGGATCAGTCAAAGTGGGACTGATAAATATCTTAACTTCAGTTTGATTGTACATGATCAGAAATTCTTAATTATGTGTATGTGCTAGGCACATTAGGCTACACTGCAAAACAATATCAAGTCTACAAATATAATATTGGAGTGATTTGTTCATTAGTGTGTTCACTTTAATTGCTGGTCAGAGGGTGATTTGAAAAAATATCTTTACAGTTTATAACGACCAGTTTTACACTTAGTTACTTTAAAAGTTTTCACATAAGCTGCTGTTAAGACCTTTGTAAATTTGGTTCTTATTCATTAAATGAAAACAACACAAAATGAAGACATTTTAAATATGTGTTCATAAGAAGAAGGTTGAAATAATGATTCTGGTATGTGACCATCTGTGGTGGAAGAAATACTCCGATTTTTTACTGAAGTATAAGAAACCAACACAAGTTAAAATCCTGCATTCTAAAATTGACTTAACTGGTAGTGTTTATTATTGTTGTGCAGTTCACAGTGACATACGATTGCTTCAGTGATTAGTTGATAGACGCACAATTTATTTTTTACCAATTTACTTTTTACTTTTTCTTAAATATTTGTTGTTGCTGGTTCTTCAGGAGGTGATGACAGTCATCTGTTCATTTTCTGAAAAAGCCCTCTATTGTTTGTTACATGTTGTGGTTCAGCTGTAATGTTGAATATTTCTCTGTGTTTTCATGATGAAACTGTTGAATGAGTAATAGGTAGTAGTGTATTGATCATTTTCCTTTGAATTTTCCTCTGTGATTTCCTCCAGGTGTCACCACTTCGTCCACGACATCGTCCACGATCGCAGAGACATGGTCCATGATCGGAGAGACATTGTTGAGGATGAGGGAGACATCGTCCTCGATCAGAGACATTGTCCACGACCGCAGCGACCTTGTCAAAGACGAGAGAGACGTTGTCCATGATCAGAGACATTGTCCCATGCTTCGTAGAGACCTTGCGATAGAATCGGCGGAGACGGGGGTCACCGATTTGACGGCACTGCCCGCGATCATGGAGACATTGTCGATGATCACAGAGACGCCGTCTATGATCTCAGAGACATCGTCCACGGTCGCAAAGACAGTGGCCATGATCACAGAGACTTTGTCCATAATTCAGAGACATTGTCCGCGATCACAGAGACATAGTCCACGATCATAGAGTGTCTTCGTACAATGAAGAAGTTCTTTGAGACCAGGACAGAGGCCTCCAGGTAATTCAAAACAGACATAAAACCATGAAAAATTGTTCATAGTATAATATGGTGTCAAAAAAAATGTAATAGTATAGTATGGCATCAAAAAATGTCATATGTCAGTATAGTAAAGCGTTGAAAAATGGTCAAAAATGTCATAGTTTAGTATGCCTTCAAAAACTGGCAAAAAATGTCATAGTATAGTATGCCGTCAAAAGAATGTCATAGTATAATATGGTGTCAAAAAATGTCATAGTATAATATGGCGTCAAAAAATGTCATAGTATAGTAAAGCGTTGAAAATTGTCAAAAAATGTCATAGTATAATATGGTGTCAAAAAATGTCATAGTATAGTATGGCGTCACAGTATAGTAAAGCATTGAAAAATGGTCAAAAAATGTCATTATAATATGGTGTCAAAAAATGTCATAGTATAGTATGACGTCAAAAAA
>NW_026117128.1:0-8368 GCF_001640805.2 Lates calcarifer | reverse complement strand
GGAGTGGACCAGACCTGGTGTCCATCCAAAGTATGTCCATGTTCACCAAGATGGACGACTGTTTATGAGATTCAAAATCCATCTTATGATTCCGAACGAGAATGTTTGTGGATGAAATGAAACATGGAAACGTCTCCATGAAAATCTTCAAAGTGAAACTGTCTGATGAAGGAACATACAGATGTTTAATTCCCTCAGTACAGAAAGAAGCTTCTGTCCAGCTCCTTGTTGGTGAGTCAGACAGTCTGAGTTTGTGATAGATATAATGACAGTAGCAGTCACTGACAGAATGCACTGAACTTGGTCAACAGATCAAGCTATCTTTACGCTAAAGCTCCTATTAAAATGGAATTTAAAAACACAGATGTTGGAAAATTTGGTTGCTTTTGACATAAATGATAAAGTAGTATAATAAAAGCCATAATTATTAACAAAAATTAAACTCTTACATCTTTATAGAGAATGCATATTTGCAAGCCAAAGGCCAGAATTTTAACATTCTGATATGGACTATCACTAACACCCTCACACATTTGCACTCTTTTTATATTTATTTTAAGTTCTTTGTAAATATACAGCACTTGCGTTTTGCCTTTTGCTTTTACTTTTTTACTACTTAACATTTTTATCTCTATTAGTTTACTCACTGTTTTTGGTACCAACATACCAAAACAAATTCCAACATGAACAATTGAGATTCAAGGATGTTGTTCCATTTCTCCTCATCAGGTGCAGTCTCCTCACCTACTATCAGTTTAGCAGGACTTGATAAATCCATCAGTGCAGTGGTGTTAGAGTGTGAGTCTAAAGGCTGGTATCCAGAGCCTGAGATGTTGTGGCTGGACGGTGAGGGAAACCTCCTCTCTGCTGGACCTACAGAGACAGTCAGAGGTCCTGATGACCTCTATACTGTCAGCAGCAGAGTGACTGTGGAGAAGAGACACAGCAACAGCTTCACCTGTAGAGTCCAACAGAACAAAACCAACCAGACCAGAGAGACAAAGATTCATGTTCCAGGTAGACACTGTTTCTGAACCAACACTTGTTTAGATTTGAAACAGTGACTTGTTTAATTTGAGTGGAATTTTTCTTCTGTGTTTTATCATTCCAGGCGATTATTTTGCGGTAACACATTGCCCCATTGTTCCTGCCTGCATCAGTTTGACTGCTGGCTTCATATTTATTTTTGCTTTGTTGAGATGCAGACAAAAAAGTAAGTTAAAAAAATATTTAATTTTTCTTTGTGTTATATTTCTAAAATGTTTCTTTGGTGTTGATAGAAAACAATAAAAATATCAATAATAAATAATTCATGCTGTTACTAATTTTTCAGATCAGTTATTTCTGTTTTCATGTTGTTTTTCTGTCACTAATTTCTCACAATTTCTCTATTAAAAGGGAAGGTGATTTGTAATAATCACATGATGAGGACCAGAGATAATGTGGCTGCTATACTAATGGATCAGAAAACTGGCCTGAGAATCTGAGAAATCAAATCAAACTTTACTTGATAAGGCAGAGAGAGAAGTGGATGAGGACATGAAGATGCTTCAGTCACTGAAGAGAAAAAAGACATCTGACAACTCAAAGGACTTATTGAGAGAAAAAACTTATTTATTAGATCAGAGAAAGAAGGTTTATGTGAAACTGTTACGAGACACAGAGACACTGCTTGAAACAAAACAAAAACAATCATACCACTAGAATGAAGGGGGACAAAATGGGCCAAGTTCATTAATGGAGCAAGAAATTAACAGGATTCTCTCTCTCTCTCTCTCTCTCTCTCTCTATATATATATATATATATATATATATGTGCGTGTGTGTGTGTGTGTGTGTGTGTGTGTGGATCAACAGCATCAGAATAAGATGAAATTTAAAATGATTAAATTGAGAGCAGTATTAATCATTTTTTTTTATGGTCCAGAGATTTATATTTCATAGTGTGACTGTGTGTCACATATTCATTCATGCTTTATGCGTATTAGAGTTTCTACAGTTATTTAGGGGTTTGTGAGTAAAAACACACACATACACATGATCTAAAAGAAGGAAAGGGGCATTAAATAGAAGCTGTGTTGTACTGATGCGCTGAGTACATGGGAGCCCTGGTTAATCTTTAAAAACACACGTCTTGATTGCAGCAGTGGGTGTTACTCGACCAATCAAACATTAGAAACATAATACAGTCATTCAGTTTATAATTAATCTGTGGAGTCATGATGTTGTAGTTGGTGGAAGGGTTAACACGAAGAGAGCGTTGTGTAAAGGTAAGCTGACACTATTTTAATATCACAGTCTAAAACAGACTGATTATCATGAAATAAATCTTTTTATAAGAAAACTGGAAACTTCTAGAAACATGATTTTCTTACCAATTACTATTATTATTACCAGTTTTTGTCACTGCTGTTTCAATGAGAAAAGCTTCATTGTATTTACATCTGCAGCTTAGTTTGTTACCGACCTCCTGATCTGTGATTAAATAAAGTCCATATAAAAACTGCACTGAGAAATGCAGTGAATACCTGAATGATTAATGTGATCAGGCAGCTTCAGCATGTCAACAACGATTATTCATTCTTGTCATAATTCATTATTCTGCATCTGACAGAGTTAACTGAGTGACTTTATGAGAACGTTTTGGTATTTGAGCCTGATGTGTTTTTTAATGTGCAAATCAGTTAAAGTGCTGAAAATAAAAAATAAAAAAATTATGTGACTAAATTTAAAAATGTTCTGAGAAAATAAAACACTGCTCAGCCTAATCAGAGACTAAACTCTAAAAATATTAATTAATTTCTGTGTTTATGTGGACCTTTAAACACAGATAAAAAACACAACTCACTTTATGACCTGACAATTATAAAACCATTAAGCTGCAATTAGTCCCAAGGTTAATGTGGACAGAGCAGGTAACAGCTGCTATTTAAAGGTAAACTGACACTGAGTTACTTTTCTATCAGAGTATAATATCAGGGAGAGATGTCGAGTCAGTAACATGAACAACTACATTTGAATAAAAATGAAAATCCGTAAATATGTGACTGAATGAAAGCAGCATGTAACATGTAATAAAGTAACGTGTTGTGTCATGATGACACTGCTGGCATCCCTGTGTATTTTATCACAATAATCCACCATTTATTGTCATACACTGAACTTCAGACTACCTTCAGTTTAGGAGAAGACACACAGTAAAATCCTCCCCTGAAGAACTGAACTCAGTCTGAAATTAAACTGACTTGAATGTGTCTAAAATGTTTATTTCAGTTCACAGTGGAAAATGTGTCCATGCAGCTGCTTTGGAGTCTGTCTCCTCATCCTCTACTGCCTCCCAGTCACCACAGGTAAACTGACACGACACCCAACACCCCCTTTATCTCCAGGTAACACATGCTGTCTGTCAGTGTCTTCACCATCTACATTTATCTCTCATTATCAGGTGCTGTCTCCTCACCTGTCATCACATTAGTAGGGGTTGACAGATCCATCAATGCAGTGGTGTTAGAGTGTGAGTCTGAAGGCTGGTATCCAGAGCCTGAGGTGTTGTGGCTGGACGGTGAGGGAAACCTCCTCTCTGCTGGACCTACAGAGACAGTCAGAGGTCCTGATGACCTCTATACTGTCAGCAGCAGAGTGACTGTGGAGAAGAGACACAGCAACAGCTTCACCTGTAGAGTCCAACAGAACAAAACCAACCAGACCACAGAGACAGAGATTCATGTTCCAGGTAGAATTCATCATGTGACCACAGTCACAGGCTTTAACGGCAGAGATCTGGTCTCATGTTTGTTTTTATCTTTTCAGATGAGTTCTTCGTGGCCCCATTGTCTCATCTTGGGCTGCCTATGTCAGCATGAATGCTGTTTTGGGTTTAATGGTTATTTCTGCGATTTCCTTTTCTGTGGACATGGAGCCAAAACAAAACCAGTAGGTCACAAATGAACCATCCTCATCAGGTTCCTCAGACATGTTTAAATAGAAACTGTTGTATGAATTTATCAGTGTTTGGGTTGAGAAAAAAACACAGTATTCTCTCATTTAAATAGTTTTTTTCTTCAAATTTACTGTTGTTTTCAAACAGCGACTGAGGTGAATGAACAGCTTGAAACTAGAAGAGTAAAGACGAACTCATCCAGAAGGAACCAAACTCAGGTTTGGTTGAACACCAACAGAGAAAGTGAAAGAAAACCACTGACGAAGCCTCAGACGGAGCCAGCAGAGGCTGTGGAAGTCGGACTGATTGGACAGATCATCAGTCCATCACCGGCCAACACACAGAGACAAACAACCAATCACGCTCACAGGTGATTTCGAGTCACCAGTTAACCTGCGTGTCTTTGGATGATGGGAGGAAGCTGGAGAACCCGGAGAGAACCCCAACATACAGAGGCCACACAGAGAAGTCCTGGACGAATGAGAGCTCGAACCCAGAACTGGAGATAGAGCGGCAGTGCTAACCACTGCTCCACTGTGCCACCCACGTGTAAGTCAGCTTTATTAGTTAGGTCCCTTTGCCTTGATCTTTAAAGGTAACTGAGTGTTAGTCAGCTCTAACTCTGCCTCCTCCTTCAGACATCCACCCCCGACAGACAGGAAGTACCAACCACCAGCCGTGCTGTTCTGGATCAGGTCAACCTGAGTCGCAATTCTGTTCGTCTCAGAAAGAAGTCCAAAGAGGTAATGATGAGTACAGATAAGTACTGTGTGATGTTTCTAAAGCGTAGGACTGAGGTTAGTTCATATCTACAAGAAGCTTCTCTCTGTCGTTCATCATTGAATCTCCTTCATACAGATGGTAAATATTGAGTTTCACACGACGAGTAGCAAATACAAGTTTCCAGTGTCGACCAAGGAGGCTGGAAACATGGTCACTGTAAGTTTCATTTGTTTTTATTCACTAATGCAGCTCTCTTCTTCTTCTTCAATGTTTGAATTGACACTACTGGTTTTTTCTCCGTCACAGTTCAGAGGTTCAGACGGATCCAGGTTTCAAGTGGTGGAAATGACAATTCTCCAACGAAGGTCACCTGGAAAAAACTTAAAAACCCCGTGGAGAGGTCAGACATCACGTCACATACATCATTACATTAAGCCCATCTGTCTGCTTATGTTTTACACGTGTTCCTTTTTTATTACCAACAGATGATGGAGGTGAGGACAGTTAGCTGTCGATGGTGCTGAAGATACATGCTTCAACAAATGATGCTCATGTCAACTAACAGATGAATTTGGTCTTTTTGATAATCCTTTAATTTTTCCCGTCGCACCGTTATCTGATAAATTCATCATTCATCATTTCGTTTATGACCAAATCTCTGCAAAATGAATGAGGAGTGTGAAAGTGTGGAATCATTAGCTCGCTTTGCTAATCAAATATAAGGTTGAACTTGAAGGTCTTTTCAGTATAATATTTTATATACAGTATACTCATGTCATTTATTATTGTTTTACATTCTTTCAGAGTTACTTATGAAAGGTACAACTTATTTTTAGGTTCAATCAAACGATCAAATGTGCAGATGACAGAAACCATCTTATTACATTCATCTGTCTGCAGCTAATGTTACTCTAAAGCTGCAGAGACGCTGACTAATTTATTAGATTCAGTTACATGTTTTTAAACTGCTACAGCTCATCTGTTCTGTAAATCACATCATGTACACTTTGATTAGAAAACAAAATCAGCATCAGTAGAAATCTCTGTTAATGACAGCCTCAACATTTAATCCACTGTCAGTGTGTGTCCTTTTATCTGGTGAAGAGACTAACTTCCTGTGGTGTTGGATGGCCGTCACATGGACTTTGCCTTTTGTTTATGTGTTTATGATCAGTGGTTTTTATTTCTTACTGCCTGTCTCATTACTCTGTTGTTTATTTGTTAATTTGTTGCAGAATCATCAGATTAAATGAAGTGTTTGTTAATAAAGAGTGTAGAGGTCACAGTGGTGGACACATCATTGTTCTCTTGTAGCCACGGTGTGTGTGTGTGTGTGAGGGTGATTAAAAGTGAAACAGAAAGAAGAAAATGCGATAAAGGGAGATGAAGGAGATAAAGACTGGAGGATATGTGATATCTACAGACTCGGTCTACAGACTGTGTAGGTTTTTGTGTCTCTGCAGCCTCATAGTGTCACAGAGTTACAGTCCTCAGCCTGTGTTTGAGGCGAAAATAAAACATTAAAGTGACAGTTGTCTGCACTCAATGAATATCTGTGTGTCAAAGAAAGAGAACAGGAGAGACTTGGTGACAGACGTACAACAGAAGAAGTCCTCAGACAGACAGACAGACGGCCTGTAGCCACGATGCTGCATGAAGCCAAAGTGTGTCTAACCTCAGCTTTTACATCAGCTTTACACAAAACCTGCACAGGAGAGGAAGTTTTAACGACATCACTGTGTTTCAGTCTGAAGACATCATGGAGGTCAGAGCTCTCTGCTTCACACTGAGTGAGTTACTGACTCCGGTTTGATATATTCCTGTAGATGAGTCGATGACTGATGTTTGTTTCTTTTGTCTCTCCAGTGAGTGCTCATCCTGCAGAGGTACGCAGCGATTAGCTGTCATTTTGTAATATATATTTGTCTATATATCCACTTATACTCTGACATGAAGGTTGCTCTAAACTTTATCAGATCTAACTCACATTGTATCTATCACCAGGTGCAGGTACACTGATTAGTGATTGATTGTGATGGGACTGATGCACTGTGGGAATGACCAAACAGAACCTGGAAGTTGGAGTCTTCATTAACATCCTGAAGCAGAAAGCATCCCATCATGCTTTGGGTCTAGAAAAGAGATACTTTTATTTTTCCTCTTTCTCATGCTGTGTTTTTAATTCCCTCTTACCTTCGTTAAAGTCGGTGATAAGCGTTACAGTTTTCACAGGAGCTGTTGAACTTTCTCACACTCAGAAAAGGTTCAAACCCACAGATGTTCTGACTGATGCATGGACTATTTTTAAAAAGCCTCCTGTCAGTTTTCTCACTGTGTGTGTGTGTGTGTGTTTTAGATGCTGCAGATGCTGCTGACAGTTTGAGCTCAGAAACAAAACAAACACAGAGAAAATGTGTTAATGTAGACGAGACTTTAGAACAACAGAATGTTCCTGTGGTTTCAAAACTCAACAGTTCATAGGTTAGGGGTGGGAGGAGCACGAACTGCCTCTCAAGAACTATGAATGTTTGATAATGAGTTTTCCGTTAAGAAACAACATCAACCTGATTTTAATATCAAATCATGCTGTAAAGTCTTTCCCTCCCTCTGAAACAACCATGTCTTATAAATCCACTGTGCTGGAGACCAAACACCAATGCTCTCTGTCATAATGTCCTCTGTGATGTTTCCTCAACACTCTGTCCACTCTGGGACAATGGCTCCTGTTGGCAATGTTTCAGTCATTCTTCTTCTTTTCCCAATAAGAAACACAACATTATGTCAGAAGCTTTAAAGCCTATAACAACCAAACTTGGCAGAAAAGTTTCAAATGTGATCAGCAGAAACCATATTAGCTGATCACGTGGCAGCAGAAACTGACCAGTTTTTTCTTTTATTTTCATCTATATTCTGTTTAAACTGGGTCCCTTGTAGACTGTCTGGACTCAGCCATGAAAAATCAGGTGGAATTTTAAATTACAATTTACATTTCTTCTCATCAAACTCTGATGATGCAGCCTTTTTTTTCTTTTTTCTTTTTACAGATCATTTCTAAATTCGTTTTGCTTGGAGCCAATGTGTAACAGAGTTTGGTGCACATGTGCAGACAACTGTTCATCTTTGGGTGTCTGAGTGATGCAGTGAATACATGACGTGTTGTTATTTGTCAGTCAACCAAATTAAAAATAGTTTCCTAGTTTTCTCGCAGCAGTGATGATGAACATACACCTCAGAAGGCACAAAGAGCATCCTTCACGTCTGGTGAATGGCTAAACTAACTGAGGTACCTGAACCAGATAGAAGGTCTGCGATTGTTGGTCCCCCTTTAGTGAGAGCGTAAAACTCAAAGACTGACAGACTGTGCTGAAGCCACTGTGACTCTGGCCTCAACTTTCTCATCAACATCAGAAATAAAGTGCACAGGAAGAGGAAGTTGTCACCTACATGTTGAAGTTGTGTTTCAGTCTGAGGCTCAGTCAGTCAGCAGTGAGACATCATGGAGGTCACAGCTCTCTGCTTCAGACTGAGTGAGTACTGACTCTCAGCTTTACTTTCATATGTTCCTGTGTATCAAAGCTCCTGTGTCTGATCTGCTACTTTGTTCTCTTGTTCATCCAGTGATGCTTCAACTCATTTTACTGAGGACTCAAGCTCAGAAAGTTTACACTCAGAAAACAGGTGAGTGACTGATAGAAAATCCTACAG